>NC_045558.1:101245210-101546346 GCF_009769535.1 Thamnophis elegans
ATGGTGATCATATGACCATGGGACATTGCAATGGCCATACATTTGAGGACCATTCATAAAACTACTTTTCCAGTGGTGTTCTTGTTATATGAGGTGGGTCATTAACTGAGGACTATCTGTATAGTATAAGAAAAATCCTGCAGTGGCTTTCTCTATAGAGCTCAAGATGACTTACTTGATTTTATCTCCTCCTATCCCCACAAGCGATAGGTAACTGGTCAAGTAAACTGGTCAACAAATAGAAAACTTCCATTCCACCAATAGAGACTTGTGAAAGATTTCATGGATGAGTGAGGATCTGAAGGTGGCCGATCTAGTCCAAATCCTATCAATAATCATGTTAATCTGTCTTTCCCTTTTTTCAAAATTTAAGCAATGCAAGAACTTGAGCAGGCAAAATTGCAACACATTTTGCAGTGATCAAATGTTCTGCTTTCCCCAACAGGATTCAACTCCCCCAATTCCCATAATTATCTAATAGCACATTGCACATTGCACATTTGGAGCATAACAGATTGAACAAAGATAACTTCACAAGTCATAATAATTGCTCGGTTAAGAACAGGGGAATTGGGACGGGTGGGTGTTAGTCTAAAGTCAAGATCGTACCTGTAACTACACATCATATACCCCACCCCTTTCCATGTGGCTCATCTGTCCATTTCACTTATAAAAGAAAGGTTTAGTTGCAGCTGCTGCCTTGATATTTATGACTCCACTCTCAACTGACCAGGTAAGAATAAGTACTTCCTAGTCACTATCTTTAGCAAGTTCAATGCTGAAGCTTGACAAAAGGAAAACGGCTGATGGAGGAAAATAAGAATGTAATCCATGAGAGCAATGCCTGAAATGGTCTTCCAGGGTGAAAAGGTAACTGCAGTCTTGACAGATTAGCTGGACTGGAGCCTAATTTGAAAATTGTCAAAATGGCATTCATTGTTTCTTAGGCTAAAAAACAGAGTAGGTTTCTGGGACCCTCCTAGCTTAGGTCCTTTGGTAATAAGTGCAGTTACCTAACCAGCCATTGCCACTAGAGGGGGTTATATATCTATATGGGGGGGTTGGGGGTTAGTTTAAATAAACAAGAGCAATATTTGTACTTCCAGAGTCTCAAACCAACAATGCTCCTTATTCCAAACTGCCAGCATTATTTCCCTGCCTTCTCTAATTATTTTTAAAATAACAGATTCATAGATCTGGAATTGTCCAATATCCTGCTCAGTTCAGGAATCCAGTTTAAAGGACTCCTAACATATATACGTACCTGTCCACCTCTGTTTATGCAATGAAGGGAGCATACAACCTATCTAGATAACTAGATCCAGTGTTTGACTTTTCTTATTATTAGAATTTTTCCCCTAACCACCAACCAGAATTTATTTTCTATAACTTTAGACAATTATTTTCTGTCTTACCTTAAGGCAGGGGTGTCAAACTCACGTCATCACAGAGGCGTCACATGACGTATCGGGACTTTTCCCCCTTTCATTAAACCAGGCATGAGCGTGGCCAGTGCATGGTGCATCCCGCGCATGGTGGGCCAGGAGTTTGACATTCCTGCCTTAAGGATATTTTCAGATGGTTTTATTTTTAGGTATTTGAAAACAACTTTTTCTTATCAAGGTTAATGATAAGAACCTTCCGGTTCTGTTCATAGTCGTTAATCTCACATCCATTGATCATCATCTTTGACCTGTTCCAGTTTCTCTGAATCCTCCTTAAAATCCGGAGTCTAAACACAATATTTCAGGTGGGCTTTAATCAATGCAAAATAAAAGCAGATGATAACTACCTGTGATTTAAGAACTATGTTCTTGTAACATTTGTAAATGAATTTGTGATCTACTAACCAGTCTGACCAGGTTAGAATTTAGTCATGAAATTTCAGGAAATATCAAATCTGTGGGCTAAATGAAGAAGTTAAAAAAAATATCCTAGAAGAAGGCAGGAATATTTTCTATTGTTGTTTTTAAGCAATGTGAATTTGTTCATGCAGTTGCCAGTTGAACTTGACTTGGATTTGATTTTCAGTTTTTAAAATGTCTTTCACGAGTATTGCAAACCAGAATCCCTCTGCATCACCGTTGTCTTACTGTTCTTCCATTACTTTAAATTTGTTTCTACAAAATTGCATTACTCTTCTATTTTCACACCTATCTAATGATTTTAAATTGTAATTCTGTATTTCAATCTATTAGCTACTTCACCCAGTGACATATCACCTGCAAATTTGTTTAGTATTTCTTCTCCACCTTCAATCAAAAAGGAAGCAGTTCATATTTTGTTTCATTTTGATAAACTATTCAGTAGGGGTTAATTCCCTATTTATAACCCTCCCCCTTTCCCCCCTTCCTATGATTATGTATAGGCCAACATGAGGTCAGTTGAGTAGCAATCCCTGAGTCTTACAGCTGCTACCCTTGGATTGTAGGTTTCCGCTCAGCTGGACTTCATTATTATTTTTAAACGTCAATGTTATTTAGAATATTTAGGCACCCTTCTCCCTCCCAACTGAACTCTTATAGATCATATAAGCACAGGGACGCCTCTCAATATTGAAAAAAGTCACATGTCCTCAAAAACCAAATAGACTACCAAGGAAAAATGATTATTTATATGAATGTGTTTGCATATATAGAGTAATTGGTACATGTGAACATTATGTCTGCAGCTTCAGTTAAGATTATGGTGTTGCAATGTATTTTTGGTATTTTGGTATTTATTAGACATTTATAGGCCGCCCTTTTCCCTGAGGGGACTCAGGGCGGCTTACAATCAAAAAGGAAGGGGAGTGTAGGACAATACAAAAAGAAATGTGCACAAAAGTAAATTAAACAGTAAAACTCAACATTCACTCATCATTCGGGAGGGGCAAAAGTAAACTTATCCCCAGGCCTGACGGGCTAGCCAGTTCTTGAGGGCTGTGCGGAAGGCCTGGACGGTGGTGAGGGTACGAATCTCCACGGGGAGATTGTTCCATAGTGTCAGAGCCGCAACAGAGAAGGCTCTCCTCCGAGTAGTCGCCAGTCGGCACTGACTGGCGGATGGAATACGGAGGAGGCCAACTCTATGCGATCTGATGGGACGCAGGGAGGTAATTGGCAGAAGGCGGTCTCTCAAATAGCCATGTTTTATGTAGAATGTAACAGATATCAATTAAGGTCTTAGGTACTCTACTGAGGCTTGCTTATTCTAACCCTGCATTTTCAGCAGAGGATAGTCAATCCCTCTGGAAAGTTAATGTTGATTAGGCAGCACTAATTCCAACTGTAGGCCTTCAAATTGCAATTTAAAAAAAAAACATGGAGGTTTATTTAACTGTCATAATTGATGGGCTAGATTTCCCTGGGTCAGGCTGTGGTAATCATGAGTTCTTTCATCAAGGGTTCAACTGGTGAGGGGAATAATGGAATTCATGCACGAGCTCGCATATGGTCTAAGGTAGATTGGGCCCTACTGATTCCAGGAAGGGGGAGGGGGGAAATCTATGAACCTCCACCCACAATTCCAGGGAAAAGCTGACTTGTAATGCTGTCACTACCACTTTTCTGCAAGGACTCCTCTTCTATACTGATTTACTTGGGGAAAGGCAAATGGAGATCTCCAGGAGTTTGAGCTGATTGAAGGATTTGTGCCAAAGGCTGGTTCCTGTCCTCAGCATGTGTGTCACTAATGCATTAAGCATTTACTTTCTTATGCATAGCAAGGTCAAAGACCTAGAAGGAAGTTGAAAGGCACAAAGGGGGTAGGTGGGTGGGAGAAATGACAATGACTTCTGAAGAGCTTAATTTCAGTTAGCTACTTCCTCAGCCCAGGATGCCCTTCAAACACACAGAGCGCTCAGAACACTGTCCATAAAGTGAAAAGGGATTCTATCCAATATCTAGCTTGCATTAGTTCCTAGATCTCCAACTCATAGATTTCTATGGATCTTCTTTTCTTAACTGTTATCTTGCCCTTGTAGAGCGCTCTGATGGGGAAGAATAACCAATGAAATTGATGAATAATAAAAAAGAATAATTGATGAATCTTCCCACTTTGATTTTGATAGGTTCTTCAGAGTTGGATTTTCATGAACTTCAAATGTCTTTGTCTATTTACTTGGATTATCAGGTTAAATTTTCCTTTAATCCTTTCAGTGTCTGAAGATCTTGGAATGGGTTTCCTCTTATTTATTATAGGGGCTGTCCCAATTTGTGAAACTCGTTCCCATGACTCAAGATGGTTATTGTGCAAGCAAAAACATAATGAAACTATTAGGTCTATTTTGAATACAACAATAAACAGGTGACTATTAGGAGCTCACTTATCCATAATATCTTCTTCCCACTTGAGAGATATGGGAGGAGAAAGTCTGTTATGCACCAATATATATAGCTGATTCTTATGTCCCAAGGTGCTTTTTAAACAAGCAACTGTACTTTCTGGTTTTTCTTTGAAGTCTTCAGAGTTTCTTGAATAAGAAGCAAAATGTCTTCAAAGCCAAACTCTCTCTTGAAAAAGTACCTTTGGGATACCCATCACTGAGAATCTCCATAGATATTTAACTGATTCTTATATAAGATTAAATATGGCTTAATGGGAGGAGGGATGATCATGTCTCTGTGCTTGTACAGAATAAAATAGAATCCCTTTCTCTCTTTCTTCTATTTAATATAGTTCAGATTTAAATAGCACTTAGCAATAGCAATTAGACTTATATACCAAATTACAATGCTGTTAAAGCCCTCTCTAAGTGGTTTACAGAGTCAGCTTATTACCCCCAACAATCTGGGTCTTCATTTTACCCACTTTGAAAGGATAGAAGGCTGAGTCAACCTTGAGCCTGGTGGGGTTTGAACTGCCAATTTGTAGGCAGCCAACAATCAGCAGAAGTAGCCTGCAGTACTGTACTCTAACTGTTGTGCCACCGTAGCTCATTACGTATGTGTTTGATCTTTCTGCAATATATAAAACCCGACTTTTAGTTTTTCAGTGTTTCCATATGTTTGCATATATGTTTATATGTGCATTCATCCTTGGAATAATCTGTATCCCAACAAGTAATAGTAATGGTTGTTGTTTTTAGCGTCTTTGAGTCAATGTTGCCTCCTGGTGATTGCCTGGAAAATCCCTGCAGTTTTTCTGGCAATATTTTGGAAGGGGTCGCCCTTGTCTCTTTCCTGGGACTGAGAAAGAGTGTCTGGCCCAAGGCTTGTTTCATGCTTAAGGCAGAGCTGTAACTCATGGACACCTGCTTTCTAGCCTTGTGTCTACACTATAGGCAAGCATTCTTGGTGAAATTTGACTTTCTGTCTCAAATGTCCTACAGATGTGGCTTGTTTATACAGATCCAGTATAAACAAGCATACTGGATCACAAGTTCACTTGCAGGAACTAGGCATGGCTAGTCTAGTGAAGAGAAGGGCCAGGGGAGACATGATAGCAGTGTTCCAATATTTGAGGGGCTGTCACAGAGAGGGAGGGGTCAAGCTATTCTCCAAAGCACCTGAAGGCCAGACAAGGAATAATGGATGGAAACTGAACAAGGAAAGATTCAACCTGGAAATAAGGATAAATTTTCATACAGTGAGAACAATCAACCAATGGAACAACTTGCCTTCAGAAGTTGTGGGAACGTCATCTTTTGCAGCTTTCAAGAATACACTGGATTGCCATCTGTCAGAATGGTGTAGGGTCTACTTCAGTGACGTGCGGTGAGGTTTATGGCTGGTGAGGCACTGACACAGGGGTTTCAAATTTTTTTAGACTTGTGGACTTCAACTCCCAGAATTCCACTGCCAGGCATGCTCAGTTCCAATTTAAAGCGACAGCATTTGTTTTTCTCCTTTCCAAAATAAGTTTTACTTCATTCTTTTTCTTCTCCCTCCCCTTCCTCCCTCCCTCCCCGCTCTCTCAAACAGACACATGCACACAGAGAAGTTGGATCCCTCTCTCACTCACTCTCTCTCAAACAAACACAAACACAGAAGTTGGATTGGATATATTTTCCAATGGCTTGAAAGCAGCTCCTCTGCCATACCTCCCCCCCATTCCCCTGCTGCCTTCCGATCTGAGCCTTTGATTGCAGGTGGAGCCACATTGCCTTTTCAAACTTGTAATCAGTGAAGCTGAGCTTATATACTTTTATCCAGGTGTGTGTGTGTGTGTATGTTTGTGTGTGTGTTTGAAAAGGCAATGTGGCTCTGCATGCAATCAAACCTTTTGAATTCCTACCTCCTCCCCACACACTTACTTTTTCCAGCTGTTTCAGAGAGGATTACAACTCTGCTCTTGCCTGCCGTCATGAAAAGAAAAAAAAATGTAAAAGGAAAAAGGCATGAGCTCTGAGGTCAGACTGAGCTAGTTGATTCCAGAGCCTCTAAAAAGCCTCTTAAAAATGCCTTCTACAGGAGACAGGAGGACCACATGCCTCATCTACATAAGAACTTTTTCGGCTTTTAACCCTTTCTTAGCTCTGCTTGAGTGATCATATAGTCAGACTAAATGAGGCACCTCATTCTCCTGCCGCCTCCTGTAGAGGGCACTTTTTTAGAGGCTTTTTTACACAGTTAAGCACTAAGCAGAGTCATCCACCTCCGACCGATAAGATCGCACAGACTGGGCCTCCTCCGAATCCCATCCGCCAGCCAATGTCGACTGGCGACTACACGGAGGAGAGCCTTTTCTGTTGCAGCTCCGACCCTGTGGAATGACCTCTCCGTCGAGATACGCACCCTCACCACCGTCCAGGCCTTCCGCACAGCCCTCAAGACCTGGCTATCCCAACAGGCCTGGGGATAAGCTTCTAATTTGCCCCACCCGAGTGTTGAGTGTTGAATGCAAGTTGTGTTTTTACTATTTTACTTTGTTCACATATTGTTTATTTTTGAATTGCACCCCCTCCCTAATGATTGTAAGCTGCCCTGAGTCCCCTTAGGGAAAAGGGCGGCCTATAAATCCTAATAAATACAAATACAAATACAAATACACTGTGACTCTGGCAGCAACTAACTCAGCCTTTTTCCTTTTACATTATTTTTTCTTTTCATGATGACAGGGGTGGAGCTCTGCCTCCCCTGACTGCACGTTCTGCTTGGGTGGGGGTTGGATTAGATGACCTACAAGGTCCCTTACAACTCTGTTAATCTGTATCTATCTGTACTTCACAACCAGTGTAAGATCCTAAAATTATCTATTAGAAATAAGCCTTATTTTTTTTAATCAGGCATACTTAGAAACCAATAAGTATGCATAAGATTATAGCTCCAATTGCAAATGTTATTCACAGCAGAAAACTATGCAAATGATCAGGGATGGTCAATAATATTGTGCAGATAAGATTATCAACCTTGCTGTCAAGCAAAAACAAGCATTTAATGGCAAGATAGAGGACAAGAAAGTTGGGGCAGTCAGGCACAATATAGGTTATGTAGATAGTAAACACAGGGTCAATCAAAATGGATTCAAATGTCTATACACCAATGCACAGAGTATGAGGAATAAACAGGGTGAATTAGAAATTTAGGTAAATGAGGTCAAACATGATATTGTTGCCATTATGGAAACTTGGTGGGATGAAACTCACAAATGGAACATACAGCTAGAGAGGTTTAAATTATTTAAAAGAAATAGACCAAATAAAAGAGGAGGTGGAGTTATAAGAAATAACTATACCTCTACAGAAATAAAGCAGAGCAATGATGAAAACTCTCTTGAATGCATTTAGGTCAATATTAAAGGGGAGGTGGGATGACATTGCCATAGGTTTATCCAATTGGCCACCTAACCAAAAAGAGGAAATAGACAAACGTTTTGCTAGTCAGTTAACCAAGGTATGTAGGAAGCACATCACAACAATGGAAGATTTTAACTACTCTGACATCAACTGGAGACAAACTCTGCACCAAGAGGAAGATCCAACAGGTTCTTAACAAACCTAGCAGACAACATTGTTTCCCAAAAAGTAGAGAAGAGAACAAGGGGATCAGCCATACTGATCTTAATTCTCATTAACAGAGATGAAATGAAGAAGGTGTTGAAGCTACAGGAACCTCGGGGGCAAGTGATCATGCAATATTGGAATTCAACATTAAGCAAGCACAAGCAATAGAATAAAGTCAAACTGGACTTTAAGAGAGCTAATTTCAATAAAATTAGAGAGAGCTTGGGAAAGATTCCGTGGATGAAATACTCAAGGGGAAAACAATTCAAGACTCTTGGGAAATTTTGAAACATAAGATTATAAAAGCCCAGTCTAGTACAATACCAATGAAGAAAAAAAATAACAGCTCTCAAAGAAAGCAGCATGGCTGTATAAAGAACTCTCTGACAAACTGAGACAAAAAGGACAAGTATAAAAAGTGCAAAGTGGGGCACATAACTAAGGCAGAATATCAGCAAATAGCCAGGACCTGTAAAGATGAAGCAAGGAAAGCTAAGGCTCACACTGAACAAAGACTTGAGACAAAAGTAAAAAAAAATAACAAAAAAGCTTCTTCCAACATGTTAACAAGAAAAAAGTCAAGGAAACAATTGGTCCATTGCTGAGAGAAAGTGACAAGAAAGTGACAAGCAGTAGGGAGAAAGCAGAACTATTTAACTGATTTTTTGCATCTGCCTTTACAAAAAGGGAAAAAACAGTCCAACCTATCAAAAATAGTACCACAAAAAACAGATTAGGAACACAAGTTAAAATAGGGAAGAAAATTGGAAGTGAGCACCTTTCTACCCTAGATGAGTTCAAATCACCAGTATCTGATGGATTACACGGTTCTCAAGAAACTGGCAGACGAGATCTGAACTATATCTTTTGGATCCTGGAGCATAGGATGAAGTAGACCATAACCTACTACTAGATAAAGTAGAAAATGTGGGTTAGACAGCATCACCACCAGATGGATTCATAACTGGCTGACCAACCGCACTCAACATGTAGTCCTCAATGGAACTGCATGTACATGGAGGGAGGTATGCAGTGGAATACCCCAAAGCTCTGTTTTAGGCCCAGTACTCTTCAACATCTCCATCAAATTTACAGATAATACCAAGCTGGCAGGAATAACCAACACTCCAGAAGATAGGCTTAAGATACAGAAGGAGCTTGACAGACTTGAACATTGGGCGCTATCTTAGAAAATGAAATTCAACGGTGAAAAAAGTAAGGTTCTACATTTAGGCAAGAAAAACAAAATGACAGGTATAGTATATGTGGTACCCTGCTCAATAGTAGTAACTGTGGAGTCCTAGTGGACAACCATTTAAATATGAGTCAGCAGTGTGCAGCAGTTGCCAAAAAAGCCAACACAGTTCTAGGCTACATAAACAGAGGGATAGAATCAAGATCACGTGAAGTGTTAATACCACTTTATAAGGCCTTGGCAAGGCCACACTTGGCATACTGCATTCTGTTTTGGTCGCCACAATGTAGAAAAAAATGTGGAGACTCTAGAAAGAGTGCAGAGAAGAGCAACAAAGATGATTAGGGGACTGGAGGCTAAAACATATGAAGAACGATTGCAGAACTGGGTATGTCTAGTTTAATGAAAAAAAGGACTAGGGGAGACATGATAGCAGTGTTCCAATATCTCAGGGGCTACCACAAAGAAGAGGGAGCCAAGATATTCTCCAAAGCACCCGAGGGTAGGACAAAAAGCAATGGGTGCAAACTAATCAAGGAGAGAGGCAACTTAGAACTAAGGAGAAATTTCCTGACAGTAAGAACAATTAATTAATGGAACAACTTGCCTCCAGAATTTGTGAATGCGCCAACACTGGAAGTTTTAAAGAAGAAGTTGGATAGCCATTTGTCTGAAGTGGTTTAGGGTTTCCTGCCTAAGCAGGGGGTTGGACTAGAAGACCTCCAAGGTCCCTTCCAACTCTGTTATTCTATTCTATTCTAATATAAGAGTATCCTTAGAGATTTGAAAATTTATACAGTATCTGCCATGTTAACTAATATGGATTTCACTGTAGAAATTCTTGCTGTGCATCCCCATTTCTTTTCTTTCTCCCTCTTTTCTATCCATTTCAATGTAACTCATCCCTTGCAGTATATACATACTAGCTTGAAAAGTGATGTGCTATCATGATTCTTACTGCTGTCCTTAAGGGCTAACAGGATGTACTGTCTTCATCAGCATGTGTGTGTGTGTGTGTGTGTGTGTGTGTGTGTGTGTCAGAGACGTGCAGTCAGGGGAGGCAGGGGAGGCAGGGGAGGCAGGGCCTCAGCAGTGCCATGAGGAAAAGAAAAGAATAATTAAAAGGAAAAAGACTAAGGTAGTTGCTGCCAGACTCCAGAGTCACAGTGGATGACTCTGAGTCTGTTTAGTGCTAACTGCAGGGGGGGGGGGCGAGAGAACTACGGGCCTCCTTTGCATAAGGAATTTTTCGTCTTTTAACCCTTGCTCAGAGTTAAGCAAGGGTTAAAAGGTGAAAAATTCCTTATGCAAAGGAGGCACGTGGTTCTCTGATCTGGAAGCAGCAAATCTTGCCTAAGTTGCCTTTTTATTTTTACATTTTTTACATTTTCATCATGGCGGGCGGACAAGAGGAGAGTTGAAATCCACAGCTGGAAAAAGTATGTGGATCGGATGGAGGGAGGGGGGGATTCAAAATTATTGTAATTTAATTTGTAATTTTTTATTGTGAGTAATGTGTGTGTGTGCATGTCCGTGTTTGCGTGTGTTTCTTTCTTCACTTCACTCAAACAAACTCTCTCTCAATTTGAGAGAGAGTTTGTTTGAGAAGAGAGGGGTAGCCCTCTCCCCCCTGCTGGGAGCCCCGTCCTGCTCCCCTCTCCCTTTCCTCCTCCTCTTTTTCTCCCCTTTCTTTGCCGGCTGTCACCTTGCCACCCTGCCTCCTCTGTCCTCGCCCCTGTGTCCGACAGGCCAGGCGTCTCACGTTTAGGTCTGCCATAAACGTGAGATGCCTGGCCTGTCGGACATAGCGGTGGGGTCGGAGGAGGTGGAGGGACGAGGCAGCGGAGCGCGGCAGTGGTAGGGACCTCCCCACCGCTGTGTCCGACAGGCTAGGTGTCTCACGTTTATGTCCATCATAAGTGCAAGACGCCTGGCCTGTCGGACACAGCAGTGGGGTCGGAGGAAGCAGGGGCGAGGCAGCAGAGTGCAGCAGTGGCAGGGATGTCCCCGCCACAGTGTCCGACAGGCCAGGCGTCTCACGTTTATGTCCGCCATAAATGCGAGATGCCTGGACTTTCGGACACAGCAGTGGGGTCGGAGGAGGCAGAGGGGCGAGGCGGCGGAGCGTGGCAGTGGCAGGGATGTCCCCGCCACTGTGTCTGACAGGCCAGGCATCTCGCGTTTATGTCCACCATAAACGTGAGACGCCTGGCCTGTCAGACACAGTGGTGGGATCAGAGAAGGCGGGGGGCGAGGCGGTGGAGCGCGGCAGCGGCAGGGACGTTCCCGCCGCTGTGTCCGACAGGCCAGGCATCTTGCGTTTATGTCTACCATAAATGCGAGACGCCTGACCTGTCGGACACAGCAGTGGGGTCAGAGGAGGTGGGGGGGCGTGGCGGCGGAGTGTGGTGGCGGAGTGCGGCAGCAGCAGGGACGTCCCTGCCGCTGTGTCCAACAGGCTAGGCATCTTGCGTTTATGTCTGCCATAAATGCGAGATGCCTGGCCTGTTGGACACAGCAGTGGGGTCGGAGGAGGCAGGGGGCGAGGCGGCGGAGCACGGCAGCAGCAGGGACGTTCTCGCCGCTGTGTCTGACAGGCATCTCATGTTTATGTCCACCATAAACATGAGACGCCTGGCCTGTCGGACACAGTGGCGGAGACGTTGCTGCGCTCTTGCCTCACCAACCATAATCTCACCGCACGTCACTGGTGTGTGTGTGTGTGTGTGTGTGTGTGTGTGTGTGTGTGTAGGGGATATTCCAATGACTGATTAAAACTAGGATGTGTGTGAGAGAGAGAAATGGGGGAAGAGAGAATTGACAAAATATGATTCTGGGCAGCTGGAACAACTTGTTTAATAGTATACAAAGATTGGCATAAGACTATTTCAATAATGCACTAGAATGAGTTAATGCTAATTGCATGTGCTGGTGGGATAACATTGGAAATCCAGACTATCTACTTCCAAAATAATCTGCAAGTGAAGAAAAGCTCTCAGTTTTGCAAAATTTGACTAAAATATTGTACACGAGATAACCATTTTGCTTTATTTTATTGTAGGGATTCCTCTTCATTCAAAATGAAATATAAAAATGCCCAGTGGGAGTTGAAGCAAGGAAGAAGGGTGTGTGAATTGGTTGGGATGGCTCTATCCCACAGTTTCCCTTGCATCTCTCCCTAGGACTTCTTGTGTGGATTCTGTATGCCAGGATTAGTTTCAGAGGAATTCAGATTGTGTCTGAAATTCAGCATCCTCTCTTTTTATAGCTGCCAGGGTTCCTCCAAGCCCTGTCGCTCCCATTTAGCATTACTCTGAAAAGCAAAATCTGTAGATGGCTAGAGGGACTGTTGCTTTCATCAGAAGGATTAAAAGGCAGGAAGTGATGGGTACTGACCGCTAAGAACAAGTGAATATTGCCACATGTGTTACAACCTCTGACCAAATATTAAAAAAAAAAAACAGCCCTGTTGGTCTATTTCTTAGGGAACCTAGGCAGGTGGGAAGTTAGATTCAAATAGTAAGACATAGAAATGATAGGAATAAAAGTGGGCAAGGAAAAAAAAACACAGAGAAAATGGGATTATAAAATGGGAAAGATTTATTTGAAGAATATCTGATAGTAAGATTTTGGAACTTAGTGTATGATTACATACTAAGTGTTGGTCTGCTTAACTTTGATTTCTTGAATATATATTTTGCTGGGTTTGCTCAACCATCAGGGAGTGCAACCACTGAATTTCAATTGAGTAAAAATATTATGGCGTGGTGTTAAGTATGGGCAAACAATCCATGGTATTCTTTGAAAATACAGATTTAGTATCATTCATGCAAAAATTGAGTTTGAAGTATGTACAGAATTCAAAATACTAACTTTAGAGAATCTTAGTCACAAGCATACAGTTTTCTAATCCTCATGGTGCGGTTTCAAAATAAGAGTGAAACTAAGGAGGAGGTGAAATCTTAGAAGCTGGAGGTGATGCTAGCACATTTCAGGGAAATAGTCACTGCGATTCTATGTTTCTCTTTATGAACAGTTAAGATAGAACTGCAAAAGCAGAGCATAGATGACAATCTGAATGATGCATAATCCTGGTAGCAGAAGGTAGCACTGTGCAATGCAAACTTTTTTTTTAAAACAAGCAGCATATAGAGCTTTTATTATTATCTCCAATTTAGCATGGTTTAATTTAAACCTATTTGGAACTTGTTTTGATTGCCCAAGATGCTCTGAAGTATGTAGATGTTAAAAGAACAACAGCGCCTCTGTGTCTGGTAAAGCTCACTTTGCCTTCACCAGGCAGTAAGTTCAGATAAGCCAGACAGACTTTCAAATTTTCTTAATCATACAATTTTTTACAGAGCTGATTCATGATAACAGCATCCAAAGGAAAGTTCAATATTTTTTCCATTATATCAGAGAAAATCTACCACGAAAGGACAGAACATATAATAATGCAGTCTCATCACTACTGCCTTTACCATGATAATACTGTTTAACTAGTTCTGGAAGGCCATGAATGTTCCTTTCTTTCTTTATTTTTACTTTACTGTGTGGTAGTTCAAGAGCACTTATTAATTGCATAATAAGGAATCAGAGCAAGGGTGGCACTGCTTCCAGAAAAAAAATCAGAGGTATATAATGATGAGATTATTTGGACCAAAGTCTGCTCTGTCCTACCTGTAGCATAGTAGTTGGCATCTTCTGAGAGGTTAGATATTCCAACTTCTATTCAACTTCTTGATCTTCTGGAGGACTATATGGGTCAACTGAGTGCTATGTTGATATTACCAGAAATGAATGGGTCAATGTACCTTCGCTTGTTTTTGGTACAACTACAGAAATCATGACAATTACAGATGACAGTATGTCTTCTGTTATCATAAGAAAAGAAAAAACACCCAAAACCACTATTTTGCATTTGTGGAATGGAGAATCAGAAGGTGAATGAGAGGTTCAGGGAGGCAAGTCACCATGTATTCAAAGAAGCAAGTCACTATATAAGGCAAATGAGAGATTCAGAGAGGTAAGTAGGCTACATAGATCTACAAATAGGTCAGAACAAGAAACAGACACTGTGTAGATCTAAAATTACTTTTAATAGAGTGTCTCTATTAACAGAATCATGCAAGTCGGAATGTGCTTCCCCTCTTCTCTCCTTTACCTTCATGTGAATTAGTGGGGCATCTCTCGTAGATATTTTCATAAATCTCTTCATAAAGACTTACATCACATTAATTTATTTTTTGCTTTAGTAATGGATCTTCTCTTTCTCCATCAAGGCTTTCCTTTATGCCAGGGGAGTCAAACTAGAGGCCCGCGGGCCAAATGCATCACGTGCTGGCCGTGCCCACCCCAGCTCCACAAATGGGAAAAACATCACAAAATGTCACGTGACGACAACGTGATGTGGCGAGTTTGACATCCATTCTTTATGCTATCTACATCACCATTCTCACTCCTAAATTCCCTTCACCTTTTAATTTTAAAAAGGATCTGGAATTGTGGCATTAATATTTGGCTTTCCACTCCCAAAATTTGGTGGCATAATTCCAGATTTCATAATGGGATCTAAGGACCTCACATAGCTTGAAACTTACCCACCATGCTGCAGAGAATGGAACCGACTAGATGGTTCCGCCCCAGGCGCCTGATGGACCCTGAAAAGTTCCTGATGGAGCTTGGGACTTTTCCTGAATCCCTTGCTCACAACTCAACTGAAGCCCTATTGGAAGCCTGGGATAGGTCGGCCACTGGGGCCTTGGATCGTGTTGTGCCTTTGTGGCCTCTGACCCGGTGTCGATCCCAGGTAGCTCCTGGTATACTGAGGAGCTCCGGGAGACAAAATGCCGGAAAAGATGCCTAGAGAGTGGTTGGAGGGCCAGCCGGTCCGAATCTGATCAAACACTAGTAAGAATTCATATTAAATCCTACTTAGTGACGATAAAAGCAGCAAAACGGCAACATTTTTCCGCTCTTATCGCATCCGCAGATAACTGCCCAGCCGCCCTGTTTAGGGTGACCTGCTCCTAACGAGCCGAGGTGGTGCAGTGGTTAAATGCAGCATTGCAGGCTACTTCAGCTGACTGCAGTTCTGCAGTTCAGCTGTTCAAATCTCACCGGCTCAGGGTTGACTCAGCCTTCCATCCTTCTGAGGTGGGTAAAATGAGGACCCGGATTCTTGTTGGGGGCAATATGCTGACTCTGTAAACTGCTTAGAGAGGGCTGAAAGCCCTATGAAGCGGTATATAAGTCTAACTACTATTGCTACTTAACCAAGGAGCTGGGAAAGACCCCTTGCAGGGTAGGGCTGAATAATTTGTTCAGTATCTGCAGGATAAAATCGCTCAGATCCGGACAGGCTTGGACTCTGACTGGGTAGATTCAGGCGAGTCGATGGGTGAATCTTGTGGAGACTATCTGGGATGAGTTTGACCCTGTGACCCACCAAGGGCATGGACAGGATTATGGGGAGACTCAGTGCTGCCACTTGTGTGCTGGACCCGTGTCCCTTTTGGTTAGTCTCGGCTTTTTGGGAGGTGACATGAGGCTGGCTCCAGGCGATTACCAATGCTTCGTTGAGAGAGGGGTTCTTTCCCACTGCCTTGAAGGAGGCGGTGGAGAGGCCCCTCCTTAAGAAGCTTTCCCTGGACCCAGTTTCTTTAACCAACTATCATCCGGTCTCCAACCTTCACTTTGTAGCGAAGGTTGTCGAGGGTATGGTAGCATGTCAACTTCCCCAGTACCTGGATGAAGCTGTCTACCTGGACCCGTTTCAGTTGAGTTTCAGGCCCGGATACAGCACAGAGACGGCATTGGTCGCATTGGTCGATGATCTATGGCAGGCCTGGGACAGGGGCTGCTCCTCTGTCCTGGTCCTATTAGGCCTCTTGGTGGCTTTCGATACCATCAACCATGGTATCCTACTGTGACGACTCAAGGGGTTGGGAGTGGGGGGCACCGTTTTACAGTGATTCTCATTCTACCTGTCGGATCGGTCACAGTTTGTATTGACTGGAGGGCAGGGATCGACCCTGAGGCGTGTCACTTGTGGGGTGCCCCAGGGGTCAGTTATCTCACCCCTCCTGTTCAACATATATATGAAACCACTGGGTGAGATCATCTGTGGTTTTGGGGTATGGTATCATCAATATGCTGATGATACCCAACTTTTCATCTCTACCCAAACCACCCAAATGATGCCCTCGACATGATGTCCTGAAGCCTGGAGGCTGTGCGGATCCCGATTTGTGCATCTTGTTCCATCTTTGATGATAGGGGGAGAAATTTTAGCCCCCTCAGAGAGGGCCCGCAATCTGGGAGTCCTCCTGGATATGCGGCTTAGTTTAGAAGAACACCTGACGGCCGTGATCAGGGGGGCCTTTTACCAGGTTCACCTGGTACGTCAGTTGTGCCCCTTCCTGGATCAGGATGTTCTGTGCACAGTCACTCATGCCCTCGTCCTTTCTCGCCTGGACTACTGTAATGCTCTCTACATGGGGCTTCCCTTGAAGAGCACCCAGAGGCTTCAACTGGCCCAGAATGCGGCTGCATGGGTTATCATGGTGGTACCAAGGTGCTCCCATGTTACGCCCCTTTTAGGCAGCCTGCACTGGTTGCCGGTTGTCTTCCGGGTGCAATTTAATTATGACCTTTAAAGCGCTCCATGGCTTTGGCCCAGGATACCTGTGAGGCCACCTACTGCCACCGGTAGCCTCCCACCGTCCAGTGCGATCCCACAGAGTTGGTCTCCTCAGGGTGCCGTCGGCCAGACAGTGTCGGGAGAGCCTTCTCTGTAGGAGCACCTTCCCTCTGGAATGAGCTGCCCCCGGAGCTTTGTATAATCCCCAACCTTCGGTCCTTCCGATGCGCCCTAAAAAGTTGGCTTTTCCAGCAAGCTGGCCTGGCCTGAACAAAATAAAATAAATGATTGATTATTGTTAATTTTAATCTAATTTTTTAAATGTTATTGTTAATCTAAATTGGGTTTGTTTTTGGATACTCTAATTTTTTTCAACTTTTGTAATATGTGTTTTTTTTAATATTGTATGCCGCCCTGAGTCTTTTGGGAGAAGGGCGGCATATAAATCCAATAAACAAAGAACAAACAACAACCAAAAAAACCCTATTCCTGGTGAGCCTAAAAGATCAAAATAGCTTTGTTCTGGAGATATAAAAGGTGTTTCTTTAGCTACCAGCCCAAAATCATAGTTTTCTTTCTGTATGCAGAAAAGAAAAATAAGAAGGAAGAAATTATGTATATTTAGTTCTGTTTATTTCAGACTAACCAACAGATATGTAATCTAGGCAAAATAAAATTAATCCAGTACTAATTTTATACTTCAAAATGTACCAAAATTAACACCTTCACTAAGATATCATGGTCCATGGCTCTAAGACTAATCCCTGAGATATCAAATAAAAATAAAATATTAATTATTATCTTTAAAAAAAAATAGTGATAGCATTATATTCTAAGATCAAAATATAGAGTAAATGTATAATATTCCAGTTCAGTGAAAATCCATTAGATTCCTATTGCATTTTATGTGCTGCTGCACAAATTTTGGCTACATTACAAGTAATAGAAAAGTCATTGTCCAAAATTATTAAATAACAATAAAACTGATTTGCACAATCTCATATTCTTATGAGTAATGGAAGAACGAGCAAATTGCAAATATTTCTAGAGTATATAAGATGTAGAAGACATGCCCCAAAGTTTCTACTTGATTATTCCTACACAGCCACAAACAGTCCATGCAAAAAAGTCTCCTATATTTTTTTCTAGCCCAGCTAAGGGAGGAAAAGTGAAATGTACCAAGATCTCCTGTAACTAGGCCATTTCCACTTTATTATGGGGTTTTTGCTTTTGTTGTCTTGACTGCTGGTGACTATAAAGATGAAGTCCTTCTTGCCAAGGGAAAAGTCATTCTTCTTAGGGTTGAGGGAGTGATGGGCCCTTTTTGTCTGTTCCTTAGCAGTTTTACTTATCTTTGTACCTCATATAGCCTCATAACAAAATGAAACAAGGGTAGCATTTATTCCAGTATTTAAATGCAGGCTAAAATTCTAGGGAGCTTTCAATGGAATAGTAAAGGAGATCATCTGAACATCTGTTGTGTCTTCCCCTAGAATCATCTGGTCATCTGAAATTAAACAAAAAAAAATACATATGATTGATTCATATTTATTTTTTTGCTATTCAACACAGAAACAATCCTTTGAAGTCATATTATAATAATGATCTGTTCACTAAGCCATAGCAACTAAATTCAGAGATGATGTCAAAGCAAAGATCTTGATTTACAAAATATAATAGCTAGGTTCATCTAATCAAAGCAATCAAAGTAAACTACATTATTTGTGGACCCAATCTTTATCTCTAATTCTGCTATGTGTTTAACTGAAAATGCTAATTTCTGAAGTCACATTAGACTAAGTTAACACTTAAAGAGAAAACCAGAAGGATGTCCCACCCACAACTTAGCTTAGAGTAAAAACAATCCCAAGAGGAAGACAACCATTTCCATATTATTGCCATGAAAACAACATGAATTTGTCCTTGTAACCACCAAGTTCTATTCAAGGGAAGCCTTGTTTTTAAAAATGAATATCTGTCTCTACCTGTCTGCCTGTCTGTCTGTCTGTCTGTCTGTCCATCCATCCATCATTTATTATCTATTCAAAACAATATTGTTAAAGATTGCCCATCATTTGTATGCTTCTCCAAGCAAAGACACTGGGAAGTCTGATTAGTTCCCCATGAATTCCCAATGGCAATATATTAACTAGAGCTACTCACAGACCCAAGAACTGCATTTATACCACATACTAAAAAAATACAAAGCTTAACTTAACAGAAGCCAAACTTAAATTAATTTAAATTTATGGTCCAGTTTTCTGGTTTTATTTTTATACCCATTATGGAAACATAATATGATTGCCATATAATTTCTGAAAATCAGAAGGAATCTGGTACAGAAGCTCATTTTCACACTAACAAGGAATATCATAGTTGGAATTGTAGGTGGATATAGTTTTAATACACATTATTGGAGTTTCACCATAGAAGTAAGAAATAATCCAAATTGCTAATTTGAGATAGGCAAACAACAAACAAAGCCCCCCTTCAAAAACACATAAACAAAGTGTGTAGTTCACAGTTGCAAAACATGCCAATGTCACTATCTTAGAAGTCTTTCACAGGGGATTAAGCAAAGTTATAAAAGTTAGGCTTGCCTCCACCTAACAGCCAGGAAAATTAAATAGAACCTTTACATTCAAAAGCAGCTACCTCCAAGTACCTGCTATTGGAGACAAAAGGAAGAAGAAAGTCTGTATACATTTAAAGTTGAGGTAGGAACTGATCTGTCTGTCATGTTTCAAGTCTAACACTAGAGAAGGATCTGGCTGGAATGGGATTAACCCTTTGGTATTTTCCTTCTTCCAGCCAGGCTTCAAGCTGTTTTTGGATGGCATTAGCTGAACTATGCTAATAGCTTTCCTTCCTGTTCCTCTCTGTTTACACTGACAAGTATCGGATTGTGCTGTTGAAATCAGAGCTCACTTCCTTCCAGAAGATTAAGGAACCCTCACTTGTAGCCTTCTATCCTAGGTTGTTGACAGGAGCTAAAACTAATGATTTATTATCCCAGAACAGGTTTTCAGAATGCTGTCTTTTTCAGTAGAAGCAAGTGATTCTTCTGTTACTCTGGAATGGTGTCATGAAACCTTCCCCTTTTGGCTAAATGAAGTGTGAGGAGCAGTAGGGAGCTGATAAATTTTTTGGCCTGTCTGTCTGGGATCCCTTAATTTCATACTATTGTTCATTACTTTGAAATGTCTGAAGAAATGTTTGGTCCAGTTTCTTAGTGATTTCATTCAAAATTCTGATTTAAAGGGAAGAACTCATTCAGAGGTCTCTAAATAATGAGGCATAAAGTCTCTCCCAAGCTCTTTGGTGATTTCATGTCCACGTTGCTTTCTTGGTGGCAAAAAATAAAAAGGTTTGTCAATGAATTTTTCTCAGATGTGTTTGGAGTTTCTATCTGGCAACAAAGATAATTTTCTACATTTTATTTAATTGAAGCTTACATTAATAGACTTAAGGTATCTGTTCTACTTTTGAATAACCTCACTCACGCTCTCAAAGTTTCAAAAGAATTGAAAACACTATAAAAAGGAAGAAAAACTGCCAGGGGTTCTTTACTGATAAACAAATGCAATAAATAAAGGGAGAAAGTTATACTCCAGCCAGAACAAAGCTGTCAATTTAGCCATTTAACTGTATAAATGAGCATATTAATGAGAGTTAGTTCGATGTAGTGCTTAATACACCAAGCTAGAAACTATGAGATTGTTAATTCTAGTCCATCCTTGGAAACAAAGCCAGTTGGGGTACCTTGGGCCACTTTGCCCTAAGAAGCAAGCAATGGCAAACCACTTCTACAAATCTTACCAAGGAAACTGTAGGGAGTAGTCCAGGCAGTTCCCTGTGGGCAACATTGTCTCAAAAAGCACCAAATTTATCTCCCTCTCCCTCTCCCTTCTCTCTCTCTCTCTCTCTCTCTCTCTCTCTCTCTCTCTCACACACACACACACACACACACACACACACACACACACCAAAGTCACAAAGGATGCTGTTTTCCAACTTGTCCATGTCTATGTTACACCTCCTATCTTTGAGTCCACTTTCACTCATTAGATCCTCCAGGCTCTTCCCTGACCTAATTAAGGTCTCCCTTCTTGTCTCAGCCTGTGTCTTACATGAAGGATGCATACATTTTTCCAACTCAAGAGCTGCCCTTGACCTTTGAATGGCTTGTCTGGGATTGCATTCCTAAAATACTGCATGGAATCAGAGCAAAATAAAATGTGGATTTCATTTCATTTCTTAGATAATGAATATGATCAAGCACATGCATGGTGATTTAATCCCATCTTTAATGTTAAAAAAATGCACTTTAGAAACATATTTTGGAGGATTATTGGCTACCTTCAGGCTTTTGACCAGCTGCAGGAGGTTTAGGGCTGAGAACCTCAGCAGAGTGAATGATAGCATCATCACCTCTGCAACTCTAGATCGGGGTGTCAAACTCATGGCATCATGTTGTCATGTGACTTTTGTGACTTTTCCCCCTTCGCTAAAATGGGGGTGGGCATGGCCAGCCCATGATGCATCTGGGCTGCAGGCCGACAGTTTAACACCTCTGCTCTAGATCCTCCCTTGGAAATGAGAGAAGAGAGAATGGGAGGCTGGGGCAAAGAAGGGAATTATCCTAGTATGAAAGCAAGGGTTTTTTCACCCTGATCTTCCATACTTTTCCCAGTCTAATGTCTTGCCTTAAGTCAATGTTTTTCAACCTCAGTAGCTTTAAGATATGTGGACTCCAACTCGCAGAATTCTCCAGCCAGCGTAGGATTTTGGGAGTTGGTCCATCCATCTTACAGCGGTTGAGGTTGAGAAACACTGACTTAAGTAATGAGGTTGAAAATGCCTTCAACTTCTGTCCTCTTTCCAATTATCCTCTTGCAGTCCTCATTCCTCTGTAAATGCCTAAATGCTATGGTCCTGTTACCAACCTCTCTCCCTTTAACTTCAAAGTTCTCTGCAAACCAGCAGCTAAGCTCTCTAGTATCCTGTAGAACAGAAAATAAAACTGAGAGGGGGGGAGGGGGGAGAGAGAGAGAGTTGCAAAGGTAGAGAAAGGAAGGAGGTGAATCACTTTCCCTCTTTGTGTCCGCCCTGCCTCATGTTGGCTTTGACTCCTCGCAAGTTTCTTCCACCAGCTACAGATGCTTCATCTTTCCTTCAAGGGAATCTTTATGTCAAGCATAACTGAACAACCCATGGCTTGTCACCCACCTCAGCCTTCAGGTATTCAACCAAGCATAGCATTGACAAAAGTCACACTCTTTCCTACAGTTTGTGGAAAACAGAGCTAGTTTCCAAGCATCTAATAGTGGCAGGACCAAACTTCATTGACCTTGTTCATCTGCCTGGTGGAAAATGAGCTTCACAATTGTACAGCTTGAGATGACTAGTTTCCTCCCCTGGGTCAAATCCTGAAGCTGCTGAAGATGGTCTTGAATGGATGATTATATGATGACCCAGGTTCCATACCTGCAGCAACAACTACACAACAAGGAGACGAGTTGTGGAAGAAAAAGCAGGCCTACCTCTTGTGATTTTTCTTACATGCCTTGCCTGTTCCATGCTTAAGCAATCAAGGTGAAAAGGACTGGGAGGAATAAATGAATTAGGATTATTTATTGTTTCCAAAGCAACAGAAAAATGGGGCAGGGAGATTATTTGACAACTCTGAAAGATGGTTAACAAGCCAGGTTGGCTTTTGCTTGTTTGTGGTTGTGCTGGCATATTAGTCTCAGGCTTCCAACTGTGGTAACTGGGGAGAAGGGAAACATGACATGTGTCTTACAATGTGGGAGCAATGCTCCTTGCAAACATCTGTGACTGAACTAAGCCTCATTTGTCTTCCCCTTGCTCAGACTTCATCCTGAAGGAAAGGAGCATCTCTCATATCCTCTGATTCTCTGGATAAGGAGGACAGCCTGGTAGGTGTGTCACGCGATATAGGCATGTTTCTGCCCCCTCCCAAAAATCACACTCATAAAGTTTATGGTAAGTTGCTACATACTGGTGCTGGTGATTTCCTGGAGCTCCCCAGAAGAAGAAATAAAAGCAGGTACTCTTCTTCTACCCCGGTTCGTCAAATGCAATTTGGAGAAAATGCATAATCAACTCCAAAAATTTGGAAATGTTCTTCCTTCTTTTATGAACAAGGATCACAATTATCTGTCATAGCTGCCCTCACTTCCAGTCCACACAAAAGTGAAATGAAATAAATTGCTTGCATTGTTGCAGTTCCCCCCACATCCCCACCCTTATTTTATGCTGTATTTGAATGCTTGTATAAAAAATATCTCTGTGCTTCTTATGAGGAGTATTGAAGAAGCATCAGACACTCTTTTCTTTTGAAAGCCCCTGAATCTTCACAGCCACGAGATACAGCGAGACAGGAATTCTTGCAAATGAGGAAATGGACTGACCACAAATTCCACAGAATCACAACTTTAAAAAAAAAAATGCTACTTGCACTGTGGTTTTAAACATTTGAACTGCTTAGCCAGAAATTAATGGGTTCAGCTGTCAAAGACAAGTGAGATAATTTGGTCATAGACCATTGGAACTGTTTTTGAACTTTCTCACCCAAAGAAATAAAATCTATTAAACTTTGTCAGGATAAATTGGAAATAATTGTATGTGTGCATGAATTTTATGCTATTAAAAATTGGTATATGTTTTCACATTCATTTATAGTTATCCATAGCCTTTGCTGAGGGACACGGGTGGCTCAGTGGTTAAGATGCTGAGACTGTTGATCAGAAAGATTGGCAGTTCAGCGGTTTGAATTCCTAGCACCGTATAATGGAGTGAGCTCCCGTTATTGTCCCAGCTTCTGCCAATTTAGCAGTTTGAAAGCATTAAAAATGCAAGTAGAAAAAATAGGGACTAATTTGCATTCCGTGCACCTTGGGCATTTAGTCATGCCGGCCACATGACCTTGAAGATGTCTTCGGACAGCACTAGCTCTTCAGCTTTGAAATGGAGATGAGCACCACCCCCTAGAGTTGGGATCAACCAGCACATATGTGCTGGTGGAACCTTTACCTTTTCATCTCGCTCTGGTTTTGAATAAATACTGACAGATATGTGAGTCAAACCAAAATAGCTTTCTCATATTTACCTACAACATGGAGGGGGTGGGTATTAAAGACTACACTGGAAGTACTGATGCACAACCCTGCTCTGCAGTGTGCATCCATGATGTAATGGATTAGTAGTCTGTTTCCTGCTTCTGATGCACGTGTAATTTGGATTGTGTGGTTTGAGGGTGAGTAATCAGTGAGTAGTACATTCTTGGCAAGAGTGCAAGTCAAGTGCTGATAGCCCCTTTGACGATTCCCACTTCCTCTTTTAATGATCTGGATGAAATTTTACTTGGCAAGAGTTCCTGATTGGCAAGCAACCTCCTGTATCTCTCCGAGTGGCCCTTTCTGATGAGATGTGACAACTGTATCAAAGGCAGGAAAAGAGCCAATATTTTGGGGCAAGTGTCTTGCAGGAAATGATATTCATACACAGACAAACAAACAGGCACTCCACCAAGACTGAATCAAGACATCAGGCCTGGAAAGAAACAGTTTGTCATTCTCTTAACCTTCTAATTAATGGGTGCTGTGTGTGTGTATTGCATGTATGCAGATAAGACAGAGGGAGGCATGTGCAGAAAGGGGGCTATGTTGAGTTTGCTTGCAGGAGAACAGCTGCCTCGCTTAGGGATATATTGCACTGCATGTACAATGACTCTTCGCAGGCAGAAATGCAAGTCCATGGGGGGATTGCAGGAAAGAAAGTAACTTGAACATGATGCTACAACAGATGGGAATGGATTGTGGAGGAGAGAAAGTAACACTTCCTGTAGATCTATTCACATGCTACCTCGTGTAACATGCAACACACAAACCAACTGGAAAGCTATCTGTAGATGTATGGAGATTAAAAATATTTCCATAACTTCCATGCTGATAATATGGTGACCCAAAAGAGAAATTTTTATCCCTCATATCCAACGGTGAGCTAGTACAGACACTGAGATATTCATAAAGCATTGGACAACAACCTTTTTGTACTGAGCAAGCTACAAGCTTGGTTAGAATTTAGAATAGAATAGAGCTGGAAGGGACCTTGGAGATCTTCTAGTCCAGTGTTTTTCAACCACTGTGCTGCGCCACACTAGTGTTCCGTGACATAGTGTAAGGTGTGCCGTGGGAAAATTACTTTATATATAGTCAATATAGGCACAGAGTTAAATTTTTTTAACATTTTCTAATGGTGGTGTGCCTCATGATTTTTTTCATGAAAAAAGTGTGCCTTTGCACAAAAAATGGTTGAAAAACACTGTTCTAGTCCAGCCCCTTGCTCAAGCAGGAGAACCTATACAATCTCAGATGAATGACTGAACAATCTCTTCTTAAAAACCTCCAGTGATGGAGCTACAGTCAGAAAGTTCTCTTTGGGACTGCAACTGTTTTCAAAAAAATATGAGTGTGTCTAATAGTTTGTTCTTTGAACTCTAATTAAGGTCTATATGTTTTTAATGCTATCTTTTGAGTCATCTGTATATATACTGGCCTCTTGTATATACACAAGACCTCTTGCTAAAAGCAAGTAAATTTTATTATCCAACAACTCAACTTTTTCATTCATTCCAGATTTAATGACTCACCGGGAGATACTTCATTTTTCTGCTTTTTGTGACAGTGTTTCTGGATAGTGCTGCTTCATAAATGATTCCAGTACAATCAAGACTGTCAGCAAAACTATAGCCTGCACCACAGAATAAAGAAATCAAGACTGTACACATGGTTGTTCTGAACAACAACACAGAAGAAATTCCTGATGGACAAAATCTATGAAAATCTATGCCTCTTTCTGCCGAGGTGGCGCAGTGGTTAAATGCAGCACTGCAGGCTACTTTAGCTGACTGCAGTTCTGCAGTTCGGCTGTTCAAATCTCACTGGCTCAGGGTTGACTCAGCCTTCCATCCTTCTGAGGTGGGTAAAATGAGGACCCGGATTGTTGTTGGGAGCAATATGCTGACTCTGTAAACCGCTTAGAGAGGGCTGAAAGCCCTATGAAGCGGTATATAAGTCTAACTGCTATTGCTATTGCTATTCTTGCAAGCTTTTTGAGGCAGGCATCCTGTAATTGGGCTGTTTCACCCTATTTCAAAAAGCATAAGCTGGAAGGGGCCTTGGAGGTCTTCTAGTCCTACCCCCCTGCTCAAGTAGGAGATCCTGTACCATTTCAGACAAGTGGCTGCCTAGTCTCTTCTTAAAAAGCTCTAGTGATGGAGCAACCACAACTTCTGAAGGCAAGCTGTTCCCCTAGTTAATTGTTCTCATTGCTGGGCAGTTTCTCCTTAATTCCAGGTTGCTTCTCTCCTTGATTCGTTTCCATCCATTGTTTCTTGTTCTGCCCTCTGGTGATTTCGAAAATAAATTGGTCCACTCCTCTTGTGGCAGCTCCTCAAATACTGGAATAGTGCTATCATGTCATCCCTAGTCCTTCTTTTCTCTAGACTAGCCATATCCAGTTCCTGCAACCATTCTTCATATAGTTTAATCCCCAAGCCATGAATCATCCTAGTTGATCTTCTCTGTACTTTTCCCAAAGTCTCAACATTTTTTTTTGCAATATGGTGACCAAAACTGGAAGCCCAAGTGGGGGTCTTACTAAGATTTTAGTAAGAAAACCTTACCAAATAAATACTTACTTACTTGTTTACCCAGCAGTCATATTTCTAATCTACCTATTAAGCATTTAATTCCCATAAGGGCTTTGAGGTTTGCATTCCTAGGTTCCCCAGACCTTTCTAGTTTAAAAATTAATATTAGCACTTTGAATGGTGTAATAATACAAATTTGTAGTGGTTGGGAATCATTAGGACAATATTACTTAAGAGCCGAGGTGGCGCACTGGTTAGGGTGCAGTACTGCAGGCCATTTCAGCTGACTGCTATCTGCAGTTCAGCGGTTCTAATCTCACCGGCTCAAGGTTGACTCAGCCTTCCATCCTTCCGAGGTGGGTGAAATGAGGACCTTCCGAGGTGGGTGAAATGTGGGGGCGATATGCTGACTCTGTAAACCGCTTCGAGAGGGCTGAAAGCCCTATGAAGCGGTATATAAGTATATAAGTCTAACTGCTATTGCTATTGCTATTACTAAAGCTGGTATCCTTCAAGAACATCAATTTGAGGAAGACTGATATAGAAAATAAATTAATGTCTGAATAAACATCTTACCCAACAGTAAATTAGTTGCATGTTCCAAGTATCAGATGAAGTAGTATGGAGGAAGTCAAAAAAATTATATAAAAATATGGATACATAACCAAATAGCGACAAAGCTCTTTAACAGTATTTCAAAACAGTCCTCCACAATCTGATACCCTTCAGATGTGTTGGAGTTCATTTTCCATATTTCCCTATTTATTTATCCAATACCTATTCATTCTGAAGATTATAAGACTGAAGATGCTGGATGAGAGATAATAAAATAGACAAAAATCCAACAGTTATCTATCTATATCATTATTTGCACACAGTTGCCTTCTGTTTGTCAATATTCATAGTTGAATTTTTTGCACTTTCCACTTTCATTTGCCTTATGAGATAACTAGTCCAAATTTATATATGTTGGGCCAAGGATACTTGAAAATTCCCAGCCCTACCACCTGGTCTCTGAAAAATCAAAGGTTGGTAATTCGCTTAAAACTATGGTTTCCAAATATGTTTGGAAGACGAAACAGCATATGGGGGGAGGTTTAAAAACAATACAATATAATAAAATAGCAGAGTTGGAAGGGACCTTGGAGGTCTTCTAGTCCAACCCCCTGCCTAGGCAGGAAACCCTATACCATTTCAGACAAATGGCTATCCAACATCTTCTTAAAAACTTCCACTGTTGGGGCATTCACAACATCTGGAGGCAAGCTCTTCCACCGATTAATTGTTCTAACTGTCAGGAAATTTCTCCTCAGTTCCAAGTTGCTTCTCTCTTTGATTAGTTTCCACCCATTGCTTCTTCTTCTACCCTCAGGTGCCTTGGAGAATAGTTTGACTCCCTCTTCTTTGTGGTAACTCCTGAGATATTGGAACACTGCTATCATGTCTCCCCTAGTTCTTCTTTTCATTAAGCTAGACATATCCAGTTCCAGCCACCGTTCTTCATATGTTTTAGCCTCCAGTCCCTTAATCATCTTTGTTGCTCTTCTCCGCACTCTTTCTAGAGTCTCCACATCTTTTCTACATCGTGACAACCAAAACTGAATGCAATATTCCAAATGTGGCCTTACCAAGGCATTATAAAGTGATATTAATACTTCACGTGATCTTGATTCTATCCCTTTGTTTATGTAGCCTAGAACTATATTGGCTTTTTTGACAGCTGCTGCACACTGCTGGCTCATATTTAAATGGTTGTCCACAAGTACTCCAAGATCCCTCTCACAGTTACTACTATTGAGCAAGGTACCACCTATACTGTACCTGTGCATTTCATTTTTGTTGCCTAAATGTAGAACCTTACTCTTTTCACCATTGAATTTCATTTTATTAGATAGTGCCCAATATTCAAGTTTGTCAAGATCCTTCTGTATCTTAAGCCTATCTTCTGCAGTGTTGGCTATTCCTGCCAGCTTGGTGTCATCTGCAAATTTTATGAGTTCCCCATAGGAACAATGATCCACATGGTGCTTAAAAAACAATCTGCACCTGGACATCAGCAAGACCAAGGAGATGGTGTTGGACTTCCAGAGGAAGATAGAGGAACCTGCCCCACTTTACATTGAGAGGGGCTGTGTAGAGAGAGTCTCCTCCTTTAAATTCTTGGGAGTCCATCTCAATGAAGACCCCACCTAGAAAACAATGCAATCTAGGTGGCCAGTGGGGTCTTGCGTAAAAACAGGGTGGAACAACAACTGATAACCTCCTTTTACTGGTCCACAATAGAAAGCATCCTCAGTTATTGCATCAAGGTATGGCATGCTGGTTTGACAGCCGCGGATAGAAAAACATTACAGAGGATGGTGAACACAGCACAAAACAATGTGGGCTGTCCCCTGACATCACTAGATGAGATCCCATGGGCTCGCTGCCTTAGAAGAGTGAGGAAAATCCTCAGGGACGACTCACAACCTGGATGGCGCTTCTTTACCCTCCTACCATCAGGAAGGAGATATGGAAGCATAGCCAGCTGCACAAACAAGCTGAAAAACAGTTTTTATCCATGGGCTGTCAGACTCCTGAATGTGAACCAACATCATAACTAAGTAGTACAACCAATTTGCAGGGCTGGCACAACATGTAACCTATTCACATTGGTGTGACTGGGTGTTTATTAATATGATGTATTGGGTTAGGGGTTTTCTTCTTCTTCACTGAGTTATACGATGTTGGTGGGGGGATGCACTGAGGGCGGTCAACCAATCTCATTGTACACATGTTGTTCAATGACAATAAATAATTATTATTCTAGAAATATAAGCTGCTGGACTCTTGTAAAGCAGGCTAATGTCAAGCTAGTGGTGGTGGATACAAATGCTGCTGCACACCTGGGCAATGATTCAGAACCTCTTTGAGATGGCCAATGAGTTGGTTATTTCCAAGGGGGTTGCCAGCTTTTTCAGATAGAAGGTTTTATCAGTGAACACTGTCTGGTTTCACTCCCCTCTACTTAAAAATGAGAAAAGTTAGGTAAAACTTGATGAAACTATTCCAATGTGGGTTGATTCTTTCCCCTTTTGATTTCAATACTCAGCTTAGTCATAGATTGTTTGGCATTTTTAATAATGAAAAAAAAAGAATTTAATTAAGAACTTCTTCTAAAAAGAAAAAAAAAGAAACACCCTACAGCTTCCTTTACTTTTCCTTCACTTTAGCTTACATTCCAATCTTCATGCTGATATTAAAATATGATTGAAAGAACTTCTCAAGGCTGTCTCTTTACTTGTTTATTTCAACTAATTCCTCGGAGCTGCTTAGATAATTGTAGCTCTGCATTTTTAAGGTATCCCAGAACAGAAGTAAACTATAAGGTAAAGGTAAAGGTAAGGGGTGGGTTGCTGCCAGCATTACTGCTGGTTCGGCATGCAAAAAAAGTCTGGTTTCATCTTAGCCACTGAGCCACCACGTCCCTCTAAGTAAACTATGCTGTATGAATAACCTCTTCCGCATCTCCAAATTGCCTCCCTTCATTATTTCCTACAGGAAAAAAATAGGACAACTATTTTTCCTCCAAGATAATAAAATAATTATTAAAATATACATGAATTACTATATTTTGATTAAAAACTTATTTTTTAAAATGACAAAAATATTTCCTTTAAAATCACCCATAGTATCTTCCAGATGTAACACTTCTGTAGCAGTAAAATCAATATAGCTGATACTAGGTAGGTGGATGATCAATTAAATAGGCAAGACTAGAGAAAATTACATCTAGTACCAGGAATGAGCACAGGTGCCACTCCGGGCTGAGTGCTTTCTCCATTTCTCTTCTTACCCTATACTATACTAATGACTGCATCTATAAGGATCCTTCTGTTAAAGTTCCGAAGTTTGCAGAAAATACAATTGTCATAAGCCTTTTGCAACTCAGGTCCAGTAGCCTATAATGAGGGAATAACATTTGTTTGTCAATTTACTGTCTGTGTCAGATCTTGTATGTTTTAGCTGCAGGATTCTTCTGCTCTAGCCTACATTGGCTTTATGTTAGCTTGCAGCTAACAAGCTTGTAGCTTGCTGCTAACAGTGATGGCACTTACCACAATCTAACGTTCTGCGACGCTCCAGTTGCTCGGCAGAGAGTCGCACAGGCACCATGCATAAGGAGCGCAGGCGGGTGGGTGGGCCCTCTGGAGCATCGTACCGTAATGGTACCTGGTAATTCCAGCAGGCATCGGTATGCCTGTACTGGGGCATACCGGTCGTATCCCACCACTGCTTCAATCCCTAATATCCAAAGGCTCTGTGGGACTAAGGTTGGTGTGGTTCTGATTACTACAAAATGAGGCAGATTAATACAAGTAGTGGCTGGTATTCTCAAATTGGCTTAGAGAACAGGGGAATAGTCCAGGGAATAGTCTCCAAAACTTAAGTTGTGGCTCTTAGAGCTGCCCCCCCCCAACAGCTGTCAAATTGAAAATCTTAATACAGAAGGAATAAAAAATAATGGGATGTTTGTTGACTTGTACTATATATATATTGAATACCATTTAATTAAGTCCAAATATACCTACATTTAGTTTTCTCCTAACCTTTTTTTCTTCGGTTCCCACCCATTTTTAGAGTGGTCTGGCATGCCATTCAAAAATTAAAGGCGCACTTTGGCCTGAATAAAGTTGAATACATGTCTTTGCTTTAAAATCTGGATGGTTACCAATATAAAAAAAATAGTAATATATGAAAAATATATGAATTTGTGAAGGAGGCTACTGACTTTTAAAAGGTTCTATAAAATTGTGATGGTATGAACAGGTTTTTTTTCTTTTAGGCATAAAGTCAGCTGGGAGACCTTGGGCCAATCGCTCTTGCTCAGCCGGGACGCAGACAGTCTCAAACCACTTCTAAAAAAAAAACCTTTGGCAAGAAAGCTGTAGGGAATAATCCAGACAGTCCCTGAGGTCATCACTGATTTAAAGGCACCACATCTCTGACTCTCCCCTCCTCCTCTCTATCAATTTACCAGCCAATGAGATAACCCCTTTCCTCCCTGAAGTAAGGAGTACTAGAGCCCTAGTTGATTAATCTAATTGTTTAAATCATTTGCTCAGAATCACAATCAAATCACAATCACAATACAAATTTCCTTAACAAAGGGCTATTTGGGCAGGAGTTACAAAAAAATGAATCTTGCCTTTACAATATGGTTGAAACAAAATCTTGTGAATGATTGAAATAATGTAGTTTAAATGTATACAGTAATGAATTACTTTCATGAATCCCAATCCACTATTTGATGAAGTAGTCTGCAACTACACAAGAATCCATGCAACTGTAAATTTTATTTTTATGGGAATTTTAGATAGCCTTGCTACAAAAAAAGCTAACATGGAATTGAAGCTGGAGACAGGAGAAAGTAAGTTGTGTGCTTAGCAGTCCTCAAAATCAATTGAGAAGAAAAGATATTGGCGTAAACTATCCAAACTTTTCAATGTCCACAGGGGCACCTATGCGCAGAATCTGAGTAATAAATAAAATGAGCTCAAATTTCAAATACAGGCAGATATATACACATATATACATAGACATACATATACACATACATACATACATACATACATATATACATTTATATATATACACACACACATACACATATATATACATATACACACATACATACATAACTTGATAGAGACTCTATGGTGGCATGGATTTTGGGAATGGGATAAAGCTGTTGAAAAAGATGACTTGTTCAGAATAAAGGATGCAATAAAACAGCTACAGAGAAATCTGGGACAGTGAACATGGTTTCAAAATAAATGGAGAGACAGAAAAACTTTTGTGGTTGAAGATGACTACAGATTCTTAAACTAAGAAGAGGATGTGGACAATGCTTTCCTCAAACTAATTAGACATTTCAGAGAAGCAAGGATTAATAATCTTTCCCTCTCCCTCCCTTCCCCCCTTCTCTCTCTCACACACACACCAGAAAAATCCTAATGTGCCTAACTGACAATTTTCTATTTCAGAAAGGAAAGAAGAAAATAGTTACCCTTCTTTTGATTAATGAGATAAAAGGAAATTTCAGGGGAAAACCATTGTCAATGAGCTTATGAACATCTATAATGCTGGCATAGTTATTATTTGGATTTGGATTTTCCAGGAACTCAATATCAAAAGGAAATCCATGGCTAGAAGTAAATTCCAATGTCAATGTTCCTCCCTTCTCTCCCGCTCCCATATAATTTGTTATCCATTTGATTACAAAAAAATCCACTGCAAATACCACTGGGCAGCACACTGTATAAGGCTGTAACTGGACCTTCAAACATTCTCTCTTTGCTGCAGGCTCTGTTCCCTTTTCACCTCTGCTCTCCATTCCTCTGAACAGGGCTGTAACTGAGAACACCCCCTGCTCTTTTCTGTATCCAGCGCCGATCCTTTTAAAAACCAAATCAGAATTCTGAAATTGTCCAATTATTTCAAATTCATCCCTCTATCATAATACCGGTATCATATTTCTATATTTTATACTTATGAACGAAGTTACACCCAACTCTCTAATAGTAAATCTGATGAGAATATCAAACTTAGCTTAATGTGGTATGGAATTTTTGAGAATAGCAAATGATAATTTCATGGAGAAAATCTATGTGATTGCTAGGAATTGAAAAGAAGGTGATGGTGGCATAATCAATCAAATGACAATTTGGATAGTATCTGTAACAACACTGAATGCGCAAGGAAAGAAGGAAGTGAAGAATCAAGATAATTTTAAAGTGGCAAAAATTGTAATACTTTGGAAGTCGATATTTCCAGTGGTTTAACATAAGACATGCGTACGTTTGGAAAACATATGTGCCCATGTTTACAACAACTGTGCTGTTCAAGGGATGTTACAGAATATCAAGATGTTACAAAATATCTTGTTCATCTGCTAAGATGTAACAAAAGAAAAAAATATGATGGAAAGTGACAGAAAATTTAAAGTCTGCCTTTTTTGAACTGTGAAATGTTTTCCCCAGCTTGCCTTGCCTAGCTCACAGATCTGGGAATTTGAAAAGCTTGCACACTTTTTCTTTCAGTTAGTTGACAGTACTATATAGTGACTTCCCGTTACTTGTGCCAGCTTCTGCCAACCCAGCAGTTCAAAAGCATGTAAAAGTGCAAGTAGAAAAATAGGGACCACCCTGGGTGGGAAGGTAACAGCGTTCTGTACACCTTCGACATTTAGTTATGCCGCCTACATGACCATGGAGATGTCTTCAGACAGCGCTGGCTCTTCAGCTTTGAAACAGAGATGAGCATCACCCCTTAGAGCTGGAAACAACTGGCACATATGTGTGAGGGGAACCTTTACCTTTACCTTACTGTATAGTATTACCTTAAATTGGGATTTTAGAATTTTTCTTATGACCGATATGTTCTCCTCCTCTTCCTCCTCCTCCTCAGTTCTTCAGATGGAATACGATTAGGAGAAATAAACTTTGAAGCAGAGGATAAAGGACACTTAGCATTGGCTGGATCTAGGTAAAATAAATACAACGTGACCCGTCAAAACCGCGGTCCACAAAAGCGCGCTCGACGAAAGCGCGCATTTGACGTCATCACAGCGTGATGAAAAAAATAAAAAATTGAAATAAAAATAAAATTAAAGCAAGCTGATTCACATAAAGGTAAGGGTTAGGTTTAGGGTTAGGGTTAGGGTTAGGTTAAGGGTTAGGGTTAGGTTTAGAGCGTTAGGGTTACGTTTAGCGTTAGGTTAAGGGTTAGCGTTAGGTTTAGCGTTAGGTTAAGGGTTAGGTTTAGGGTTAGATTTAGGGTTAGGTTAAGGGTTAGGTTTAGGGTTAGGTTTAGGGTTAGGTTTGGGGGGGTTAGGGTAAGGTTTTCGCTTTATTTTTACATTTATTGATCACAGCGCGATGTTTTCGTCGCGCTGTGATGACGTCATGTACGTGCTTTCGTCGAGCGCGATTTTGTCGTCCGCGGTTTTGTGGTGGAACCAAATACAAATGGCCCTTGCTTAGTGACTAATTATTCAGTGACCATTCAAAGATACAATGACATGGAACAAGTGGTACATACAACTGGTGCCCAAAGTCTGGCCACTGCACTATCCTTGTGAACATGTGACTTCAGTCTGGGCACTTGGCAAACTGGCTCATGTTTATGCCCTTTACAACCTTCCCTGCCAGCTTCTCACAAGCAAAGTCAACAAAGACAGAGAATGTTGTAAGTCACTCCAGTAAACCTCCACAGACCCAAAACTGCTTGCTGCTGCTTCTGCAGCTGTGCATTCACCCAGGTCACCCAGTAGCAGCCAGGGCAAAAATCACTAGTGTGTGCCACCTATCTGCCTGTAGGCCTGCTTATAAGTTGGCTGGGACTTGCAACGTCTTTTCAGTTTCCTCATTGATTTCAGTTGTTGGAAGGCAGCAGGATGTTGGGATGAGGTTCTCACCCATAATTCTCACTTAACAATGGCAACAGGGATTACTGGAATTGCCATCATTAAGTGACATCACACTTTAGACTTAGGGATGGAAATTCTAGTTCCAATTACCATTGTTATGAAAGGGCTACCTGTAACCAATACATGCAGTTACACCAACTCACTCTCTCTTTTCCATAGGAAAGCTTGCCCTTGCCTGCTGTCATACTCTTCTTTCTGTAGACAGTAAAACTATAGCATTGACTGAAAAGCGCCACCCTTTTGAGTTTGAAGAGGCAAAATCCATGGAAAGTGTACTTCACTGCTCCTTTTATAGAGACATTCAAACAGATTTATCCTGCCTTCATTCAGTAGTTCTCTGGATCACTGATATTTGGCTCATATCCAGATGCTATTCACAGATGAATTGCCATTTGTTACATGCGCACTGCTAGATTTTACCCTGCAACATTTAAGATCCACTGGCAATTGGATCTCTCACTATATATGAGATTTTAGATAAAGGTAATCCACAGTTAACAATGGTCAGTGAGATTGGGAATTCCTCTGCTAAGTAATGCAGTTGTAAAGTGTGATGTTGTAAAGCATGATGTCATGTGACTGCAACACACAACTTACAATGAGGTTTCTGCAATTGCCATTAGTAGGCAAATACCATAAGGTCATTAGATGTGATGTCACATGACAGCAGTGTTCCAATATCTCAGGGGCTGCCGCAAAGAAGAGGGAGTCAAGCACCTGAGGGCAGGACAAGAAGCAATGGGTGGAAACTAATCAAGGAGAGAAGCAACTTAGAACTAAGGAGAAATTTCCTGACAGTTACAACAATTAATCCATGGGACAACTTGCCTCCAGAAGTTGTGGATGCCCCAACACTTGGAGGTTTTAAAGAAGAGATTGGATAACCATTTGTCTGAAGTGGTGTAGGGTTTCCTGCATAAGCAGGGGGTTGGATTAGGAAACCTTTAAGGTCCCTTCCAATTCTGTTATTCTATTCTATTCTATGATTGCCAATTGCAACCTCCTAGGTTTGCTTGTTGGAAGCCAGCAGTGAAAATTGCAAATGGCAGTCACATGACCATAGGATGCTGCAGTGACATAATCGCAAACCAATTGCCAAATGCCTGAATCATGGTCATGTGACTAGAGGGACACAATGACAGCCAAAACTATGAGAACTTGTTCTAAGTCTCTCCTTATTCAACCTATTCACTGATTCTTTGAAGATTCACTGAACAAGCGGTGTATTTTCATATTTTATGTAATCTTAGATATAATCATGTTTACAGCCTGGACTGAGATTACCTTTGTTTGACTTCACTTATGAGTCTTCAGGCTACTTTATAAATGTTTTTCAACTTTGGGAATGAAGTTTTATCTACTAGTTTCTTAGGTCATTACAGGTGAATATCAACCACTTACGAACATATTTCTTGTATTGTTTCTGAGATCACAATAATGACTAACTGACTAACATGGTTACCTCTTCTGTGTATGAGGGTCTATTTTTGAAATGGAAATGTTTTATTCTGTAGCTGGAGCAGGGGTGAAATGCTACCAGTTTGGAGCGATTTGCCTGAACCGGTAGTAAAAATGCTAGTGGTTTGCCGGAACCAATAATAATAAAATGCTACAGCGAACCGGTATTTCCGATAATCAGCTGTGACGCATAATTTATATTAGCTAGAATCATCTGCTTTCCTGCTTTCTAGCTAATCTAAATCGCGTGGCACAACTGATCATCGGAAATATAATGAATCCCCCCCCCCACTGTTCTACTTACCTTTGCAGGCATGCTCGATAGCAGGCACTGTCCACCCACCCGGATGGTATCACGTCATTTTTGACGCTCTGTGCATGCATGGAAGGTCCTGCTCATGCATGGAGGTGGCGAACTGGTAGTGAAGGTAAGTTGATTTCACCCCTGAATGGAGGATTGACCAGGGGCTATAAGAATCTATGGGAAATGCACCAGAAGATTCTGGGATGGAGATGGAGATAAATCCATGTCTTTTTAAAGAGATGTGCAAACAGTAGTAAAGCAATTATTCTTTGTTAGTACCTATAGAATTACGAGTGCTGTTTTGCTTTGCTTACATGAACATGTCCAGACCAGATTACCTTAAACCAGCTGGAGCAGAGAGAGGAGAATTTTAACTCTGAGATTCTTGTGGTTTACTTTCTTCCCTTCCTGGCTGGAAGGCTTGATTACACAAGGTATTAATTACATTTATTTTTATTTTCTTTTGCTGAGGAGAAAGTAAGACTAGAATGAATTAACACATTCTTACATGAAGGAACTTTGTGCTATCGCACTTTCCCCCTCTTCTTAATGAGTTCTCACGAACAAATTCTTCCCAAATAGGGCAGGAAATTTATGGATCGTACATTATCTCCTAACACTAAACAGAATGTAAGAGGGAGAGGGGGGGAGAGGGAGAAAGAGGGAGGGGGAGAGAGAGCGCTTTTATTAGGCCCCTATGTCTTTAGAATATTGCAAGCAAACATCCAAGCTACACCAGATTCTTTCTATAGAGTTTGAGACTTTTTTGAAAGAGCCAGTGTGATATCAAGAACAGAGTTCAAGATGACTCAATATTCTTCTCTCAGCCACAAAGTCTGCAGAGAACAGTAACTGTACCCACTACTTAATCTACTTGATAAGAATATTATGACGGATTATAAAGCCAGAAGAGACATGAAGCATTCTGCATTCTCCCAGCAAGGACACAAGGCAACAAAACACAAAATATAAAAATACATGATATTTTCTATATCTTGGGACCATCAGTTATAACTCTAATCTTCCTCAGAAAGTGAACTGAATTGCTATACATGATATCAACAATATCATGAATTCAAAGTCAGGAAAAGCTAAATGACCATTTTATTGTAGACTAACAAGGAACAAGAGTCCTACTATTCTTAAAGCTAATTCATTCAACATGTATGAAAACTCATTTTGAGATGCAACAGGCATTTCCTACCTAGGCAACTGATCCTTTCTTTCTTTCTTTTCTTTTTTTTTTTTGGGTGGTGGTATGTGCCAGTGTGTAGGATGAAATAGCTTAATAGAAAAATGCATCGGAAAGCCTCATTTTATGAACTCCCAATACTCTCTTAGAATGTTGCAGGAAATTCTTTGTGTCTTCTTTATTCTTGCAATATGCAGCTTGAGTTTACTATGCAAAGGTGACTCATTCTCTGAAATTTGTCATTTTCTCCTTCAGAATTGATTATGGGCCTAGGCAACCATAAAGTGTGTGTGTGTAATTCCAAATATATCAGATTTTCCAGAAATCCTTTAAAAGAAGAAAAAAAGTTGATGTTGATTTCAACTGAGCAACATCACCTTCTTTTGCCTGTAGCTCTCCCAGAGAGAAGGCCATTGCAGTTTCATCTCAAGACAGAAAAATACCCACTGGTTTTCAGTGCAGATTAGAGACTGGGGATTTTTAGAATTATGCCTTTATTCTGCCAGAGACAAGCAGCCTGCAGGGAATAGCAGGTTGGGAGAATTTGGTTTTCATCTTACACTAGAGGAGCACATTGATGTGACAGTGTGGGAATGCATAAGGTCAAGAAGAATATAGTAAAACAATATTGCTATTTGGATCACCTTTATTGTCCAGAAAATAGCATAGCAGCACAGCTACACCTCCAGCTACAATTTGTTAGAAAATAGCATTCTAAACTGTTTGTGTGAAGTGAAGTGACATGAGGAAGTAGGAGGAGCCACCTTCCTTCTAGTTAAGGATGTCCCAGCAGTCACTGACCAACAAGAGTTCACAAAATCTGTAAACAAAGCAACACTCATAGTGATGAAAAGACTGCAGGATCTAATAGAAGCCTAATGATTAAGACATTTGTTATCAAAAACTTTTAGAATCCACTTTTAGAATCAATAAAGTTTAGGTAGCAAGTTTACGTGGATCAGAGGTGGGGAGGTAATGTAAGTTATGGAATAATCTAACAAAGAGAGGCAAAAGATAGAATCTGCAACAATTTGATTAAAGCAGAAAGAAAAAAGGAGGTGAGAACTGTGAAAAGACTTGTGTTTTCTGAAAGTGAAATGCAGCTTTCTCAACCTCAGAACCCAGTGAAATGAGTGGAAAGATGTATAGGGGATTATATCCATGTTTATAAGATTGGGGCATCTGAATTTGTATAGTAGTAGTAGTAGTAGTAGTAGTAGTAATAATAATAATTATAATAATAATAATAATAATAATAATAATAATAATAATAATAATAATAATAATAATAGACATCGCAATACCAGGTGATAGCAGGGTCGCCGAGAAGGAACATGAAAAAATCGCAAAATACCAGGACTTAAAAATTGAAATTCAATGACTATGGCACAAACCAGCAGTGGTAATTCCAGTGGTAATTGGCACACTAGGTGCTATTCCAAAAGCACTGGAATTACATTTAAAACAATTAAAAATTGACAAAATCACCATCAGTCAAATGCAAAAAGCCGCACTGCTTGGATCTGCACGTATATTACGAAAATACATTACGACATCCTAGGCCCCTGGGTGGGGCCCGACTAGTAACCAATGCCAAATCCGGTGAAACAACTGGCCACTGTGATACAATTGTAGTATAATAATAATAATAATAATAATAATAATAATAATAATGGCTCAAATATCTGACCAGTTAACATGCAGTATTGGCCAGGCAACTGAATGAAATTTTGCAAAAGGGCTAAATTGATGAATGGTTGACAACTGGAAAATCATACTTGATTCAGAAAGATGCAACTAAAGGAACAACACCTGAAAACTACAGACCAATAACATGCTTGCCAACAACCTTCAAATTACTCACAGGCATTATTGCAGATAACATGATGGATTATTTGGAAACAAACAACATCTTGCCAGTAGAGCAAAAAGGCAACAAAAGAAGGAGCAGGGGCACAAAAGATCAGCTCCTAATTGATAAAATGATATTAGAAAATTGTAAGAACAGAAAAACGAACTTGAATATGGTCTGGATTGATTACAAAAAGGCATTTGACTCACTGCCACATAGTTGGATCATAAAATGCTTAGAAACAACTGGCATTAGCAAAAATATTACATCCTTTACTGAAAAGGCGATGAAACAATGGAGAACTGAGTTGGCAGTAGGGAATGAGATCTACGGAATGGTTAATATCAAGTGAGGAATTTTCCAGGGTGATTCACTTTCACCTCTTCATCATCGCAATGATCCCACTATCAGTAATCTTAAAAAAAATTAAATTAGGCTACCAAACAGCCAAAGAAGCTGAAAAAAAATCGCATTTACTATATATGGATGATTTGGAACTCTATGGAAAGTCAGAAATAGAAATCAAATCATTGACAAACACAGTCTGAGTATTCAGCACCGATATTTCAATGCAGTTTGGCATGGAAAAATGTGCCATTGTATCCATAAAAAGAGGCAAAATAACTGCATGTGAGGGAATTGAAATGCCCAATGGCCAACTAATTAAATGCAACGAAAATGAAGCCTACAAGTACTTAGGCATTCTGCAGTTGGATAACATCAAGCATGGAAAAGTAAAAACTATTATCAGGCGAGAGTACACCAACAGAGTTAGGAAAATTTTGAAATCTAAATTGAATGGTGGAAATACAATCAAGGCCATAAATACCTGGGCAATACCAGTTATAAGATACACAGCTGGTATAGTTAACTAGACACAAGCTGATTTGGACATTTTGGACCGAAAAACCAGGAAACTAATGACAATGCACTACAGTTTACATCCACGTGGTGATACTGATAGATTGTACCTGCCCCGAAAATCAGGTGGCAGAGGATTATTACAAGTGAAGCAAACAGTTGAAGAAGAAAAACATGCACTGGCTGATTATTTAAAAGAAAGTTCAAGAACATCTATTAATTGAAGTAAAGAACAAAAATCTACTGAAGGCCCAACAGACAAAACAAGAATACACAAAAGATGTGATAAAATCAAGAATGGAGAGTTGGCAGAACAAAGCACTGCATGGCCAATTTCTGGAAAAAATAAAAGATAAAGTGGACAGTGAACAAACTTGGTTATGGTTAACAACAGGTACATTAAAGAAAGAAACAGAGTCACTAATCCTGGCTGCGCAAGAAAAAGCTATCTGCACAAATGCCATTAAGGCCAAAATCGAAAAATCCTCTGATGATGCCAAATGCAGACTTTGCAAAGAAGCTGATGAAACTGTTGATCACATACTCAGCTGCTGTAAAAAAATCAAGCAAATTGATTATAAATTGTGGCACAATTCAGTAGCACAAATGATCCATTGGAATTTGTGCAAAAATTATAATATTAAAACAGCAACAAACTGGTGGGAACATCAGCCTGAAAAAGTCACCGAAAATCAGATGGTCAAGATCTTGTGGGATTTCCGTATACAAATGGACAAAATACTGGCGCATAATACACCAGACATCACACTGGTTGAGAAAAATAAGGTCACAATCATAGACATCACAATACCAGGTGATAGCAGGGTCGCTGAGAAGGAACATGAAAAAAAATCACAAAATATCAGGACTTAAAAATCGAAATTCATAGCACAAACCAGCAGTGGTAATTCCAGTGGTAATTGGCACACTGGGTGCTATTCCAAAAGCACTGGAATTACATTTAAAACAGTTAAAAATTGACAAAATCACCATCAGTCAAATGCAAAAAGCCACACTGCTTGAATCTGCACGCATATTACGAAAATACGTTATGACGTCCTAGGCCCCTGGGTGGGGCCCGACTAGTAACCAATGCCAAATCCGGTGAAACAACTGGCTGCTGTTATACAATTGTATAATAATCATAATCAGAAGAAGAAGAAGAAGAAGAAGAAGAAGAAGAAGAAGAAGAAGAAGAAGAAGAAGAAGAAGAAGAAGAAGAAGAAGAAGAAGAAGAAGAAGAAGAAAGTCAGTTTGGTGTAATGTTTAAAGGCAATTGGCTACCAATTAGAAAGCTGTGAAATCTAGCCTCCCTTCCTCCCCCCTCTCTCCACCCCACTCCAAGGCAAATTGCCCCTGTAATCATCAGAAGTCAAGACTCAAAATCATCATCATCATCATCATCATCATCATCATCATCATCATCATTTAAACTGGATATTATGTCAGATTAAAATTAGAGAAACTCTTATTATTCCCAGATAAGGATGTAAAATGCACTTGGTCCACAAACATCTATCCCTTAATATATATATTTTCATTAAATTCTAGCCTAATTTGGTGATCTACCATGATATGGGACTTTGGCAGCCTTAATCTGCAGCAAGGGTAATCAAAGGCCCTTTATTTTGCGTTTCTTGTTGTGACAGACTAAAACAACATCCCTTCTGAAAAGAGAATAGAGTAAGTATCTAGTGAGATGGGAAAAGTCTTTTTGCGTCTTCCCCCCTCCCCCGCCAAGGAATAAAAAGCAACAATTTCTCTCTGGTTGGGGAAAAAGTTATGTCTATCTTAAATGATAGCCTTGTGTTAACCACTGTAAGCGCCTTTTTGCATGGGTTTTGAAGCACGTGCCAAAATCATGAAAATGTATGGTTCCACTGATGCCAATACTAATTACCTTGGACTTGGGAGTACCAAACCCTGTGTTTTAAAAGGACATGGAGAAGCCTGAGCAGGTGTAAAGCATAACTACAAGGGAGATAAAGAGTGTGGAAATTAAGTCCTAGTAAAGAACAGTTAAACAAGCTAACAGTTAAACAAAAGAGAAGACTGACACAAGATTGATCTATATAAAACAATGCCACAAAGAAGAAAACGTATGGGCCCACTCGATGGTAAAGCTGAAGATAGGACAGGAAGCAAAGGATGGCAAGAAGGAGAGCCAAGAGTTACTCTGGGGAGGAATCTCCTGAAGGTAAGAACTGGCAATAGACAAGTTTGCCTAGATCTGGGGATCAGCTCACCATTGTTGGGAACCAACTGAAAGACTTTGGGGATGGCCAAGCAGATTCCTCTACTGAGCAGGTAATGGACTAGATGATCTTTAAGCCCAATTCACACATTTTTTTTAATGTGTATAGGCAATTACCGTAATTGCTTCTGGCTGATCATAAACATGAATGACATTTTTCAATATAAAAAAGTAAAATGCACACGCAAGATCAAGCAAGCAACTATAAATTTAATTTACTATTTTAAAATGCTTTTGTGAACAATTTTAAGTCCTTTACCTTGCACCTGGGTGCAAAGTGAACTTTTTCTGCTTCATGTCGTTCAAAGTAGATTCCTAGAATTGGACAACAACACTGTATTCAACTATTCACCGTTTTTATTGCCTGACATTAATTATGTTTGGGGGGGGGGGGAGAACCAATAATTTGTGACTGAACTCAGATTGTAGTTTTTTTAAAAAAAATCCTTTTATTTAGGAACATGATCAGTAATTCGAAATGCAATTTCCAAAATAATTGCTTATGGACTTATATAATAAAATAATATGCATTCATTATCTATCCAATAAAGCACAATTGTATTACATTCTAAACTCTGGGATTCTGCTACATTATAAATAAAACCCACTTCTTCATGGAGGTAATTGGCTACATTCTTTCCTCAACCATTTATAAGGGTAATGTGTGGGTGTGCACACATGTGTATGTATGTGCATATGTGTCTATACGCATGCATGCATGCACATACACACATTCATCTTATTATATTTAAATAGGTTTGGATTTCATTTTACAATACTGCAGCCTTTGTTTTGATAGAAAATGCCAGCCAGATAAAATAAAATATGGTGTCTTTGAGAGGCATTGGATTATAGTACCTTTTATCTCTAGCCACAAAAAAATTTCTATGGAGTGATGAGAGTTGTAATCCAATGCATATGGAAGGCGTCAGGTTAGAAGAACCAGTATCTGTAGCTTCGAGATATACTTCTGGCACCCTGAAATATCACCTATTTCCACATTTAATGGTTCAAATTTCATTTCTGCTTTGAAGTTGGGTTGGAGGGAGGGGTTTGTTTTGTTTTGTGCTTTGTACTTGACTTCTCCTTAAGGTTGGGGAATAAAGCAGTTGTTTTATTGTTTCCTATATTAGTTTGGCTTACTTTTCCAGATGCAAGATTCTTATGGAGCACAGCAGAAGTTGCAGGATACCGGAAAGGAAGATTTTGCATTCAGGAGCTAAAGGGAGAAGAAACGACTCCAAACAATTGAAGCTGTGAATGGTCTGAGATGGCTGCTAAACTCTGTCTGATGAGACAATACACAGCTTCCCTGGGGGGACAACCTGGCCCATCAAGTCCGCTCTATTTGCAGTTTCACAGGGGGGGCATCACTCTGTTTACATAGGTCCAGACAGACCTTCCTGCTGGTGATTGTGGGATGTCTGCAAGGATTTCCTGACCTAACCTTCAGAACAAATTGGTGATGAAAACAAAAAGGTGATTGCGAAATCTGCTGCAGTCAAAACTGCAGGAATATCTTGACTGCTGGGGCAGACTCCCAGGTTCTCCTTATGTGACCGGCAGTAGGTGCAGCTTTGTTAATTGTGGTACTTAATAACCCTTGAGATAATCCATTTCTGCAATAAAAGGGAATATTTCACTTGAATAATTTGTTTGATATGTAGGTCTCTGTGTGTATGTGTGCACATGTGCGCACATTTATGTGCATATGTAGATGCTCCCCCAGTGTGCTTTGATCTCAGAGAGAAACTGGGCACATGAAATTCCAAGAAACATTATTAACTTTTTAAACAGGAAAAAAGATGGGGGGAGGCATTCTTTATAACAGGTGAGTAGAAAGGCATATTGTTAAACCTAACTGAGAAATTATTATTCAAAATGTTTAAAAACAAGGATAATCTCTTTCCTGGTTTACCAATGTGATCTATAAAAATATGTCTTTTTAATGAACAAGATATTACATTTCCCCCCTAAAATTATTACTAGTTTATCAGATTCTCACATACACAACAGCAATGACATTTTCTTCCTTTCCTTTTCGGTCAAGCCCACTCAATCCCTTTGATTGGATGTCCTCCCCCTCAAAATTGAAAAGGAAATGAAATGTAATTTTTATTCTGGCTATATCTATAATATATCAGAGTATAGATCCAGCATGCTCTTTAAAGGGCAAGGTCATTCTAGAACAAACAAACAAACATAAAACTCAGCTCTGTATTCTTTGGAAATGAGGATTTTTTCAGAATTAATGCAGGAGTGAAAGGAGAAAAGTTATATATTTCTTTCAGGTTGCAAAAAGTCAGATTGTAAGCATTCCTCTCCTCTGAGTGTGCACACCGATGCACACACGCGCACACAAACAGACACACACAGATACTTTGGTTTCCTGGAGATCAGTAAGAAAAGTTAGTAAAGAGTTGTTTAGGTAATCTCATTTATTTCTGATGAAATTGAATGCTATTAATACAGACTTCAATCCCATACTTCTTTTTTTTAATAATACTGAAATTATTACTGAGAATTATTGAACGGAAGAAAAAATATCATTTTACTGAATTGAATTTAGCTTGGCAATCAGTTTTGCAATGTCATAGACCAATCTAGAATTTACAGAGTAGTTTTATGGTATTACTGAGTAATTCAAGTCATCTGATTTAGACTTGTTTTGTGAGAATTTGAGTGCAAGGCTTCTCACCTATATTCCAAACTTAAAGAAAGAGTATTTTGAAATTCTTTACAGTTATGTAAGTTGACTTGATCTGAAATAAGTTTTGCAATTTGGTACCAAGGCATGTCTAACCAAATCTTTGGCAATATACCGGTATAATGTACCCATAATAAGTTGTTTTGCATCTCTCTTTCCTCCAAACACCTGAATCCACCTTCTGTAATTGTGAATGTTGAAAAAAAATTAAAATGTAATAGACACTGACAATGTTAATTTTAAAAGTACTTATCACCAGTTATTGCTTCAACTACTTCTAGATTGACTATTTTAAAAACTGTGCAAAAGTAAGATCCTCAAAAGGAGATGATTTTTTTTTTTTTTAAAAAGATCTTCACATTAAGACTGATTTTTTTTTTTAAATGGGGCTGATCAAAGCATTATCAAATTAGTCTTTTTAGTTGCCTTTGATCTGATTTTCTTCATAAGTGATGGAAAATATCAAGTGGATTTCCTGATCAATTTTAACCCTTTCCCCCTTCTTTTAAATTGAAAGATAATTGGTAGCAATCTACTTGATTATTACTTGATTTTAGGCAAGGAAAAATGACTGAACAGGTCTATGGGCTGAAAGCTGGTCTGCAGCTTGTTATACCTTATATTGGATTTTATGCAGACAGGCAATAGCCACTACATGTCAGAATAGGTTGATTGATTGCCACATCCCCAACCTTGTGCCCAGGGCATTCTACCACTAGTAAGCATGTATGTGATTATATGCCACAAGTATGCAACAGTTATAGGATAAGGATCCATTTGGCCTTTAATAATCTTATTCTGAAGGTTGTATTTTAACAATTGGGGAGGATAAAATGTCAGCGTAAGTAAAATTAAAATGTACTTATTAAACACACGTTTTAATCCTTTTTCCTCCCATCCCACTAAGGGTACTGTTCAGAAACAGTGTTTGGATAGGTTCTGTGAAAGAGAGGGACATACAGCTGAGAGCCTCCCATAGAATCTCATTTATGAAAATTGCATTGATATTAAAATCACTCCTTTATCTATACAATCTTGTCTCTTTCTATCCACCTGAGAGTTTTCATTTTAGAACAATTGAGACTGAATGACAAAGCAGCTTGGAAAGTTTGTGGATTCTGACTTTTGGATAGGAGTGTAGTGTGAAGCTCTTTCTGGGTTCTTTGTTGTGGAAGAACGGATTGTGTAGGTGATTATTAGGCAGGGCAGGGACAAGGAAAATTCAGATCCAAATCCTCATTCAGTAGCAAACCAATCAAGGACAACAAGGACTTTCCAATCTGTCATCAGCTGTCAACCTTGATATTGATGTTGAAATGGAGATTGGAGAGAAATCATCTAAGATGATGGAAGTCTCATGCTGGCTGGGTAATTCTGGAAGTCCACAATCTTAAGTTTGCCAAAACTAAGAAATCTCTATTGATTTATAGGTGAACTATAAATGCAATAAATAAACACATTCAGTTTGCATTGTAGTATTTTTGACTGCAGAGGCAGTCCACAGCAGGATTGTGGAAACAAACAAAACGCACCATCCCCCCCGGTTAGTCGGAAGATGCTGATCAATTTTCTGCCGCTCACGATGGAAACGGGGACCGGCGGTGTGAGGGGACCCGATCACATCCATTCAAGTAATAAGCGCCGCTCGCCCTTGGAGGGGAAGGCAGAACCGAGGGGCGGGACTTAAAAACTCTCCCCAGCCAATGGAAGAGGAGCCGTTTGTCTTTCTTTTAATAGGGGGCAGATCGAGAGCGCAGTTTTTTGAGGCAAAGAGGATGGATTGGCGGAGTAGCGAAGAAGTGATTAGTGCAGGAAAAGCTCCGCCGAGTCTTCGGAAAAGTCCTAAGGAAGAAATCCAGCGCGACTAACTGTGATCTTGACTCTGCCGTTGCCACTATCAACCGGATCTTGACGCAGCAAAGTCGCGAAAGTTTCCTCTCTCTCTCTCTCCAAACACCCCGTTAAACGATAGCGGAGCAAGTCAGGATTTTAAGAAGACGCAGCCGTGCAATTGACTAACTGGCCTCGGTGCTGTTGCAATTGACCGGAAAAGTTGAAGAAGGCGAGCGCTGATGCGCCTTTTCCAGTCTCGATGAAACTCTGAGCGCTGCAGCGGTTCCTCCGGGCATTCGACTTTCTCTCCTCTCCATCTCAAAACTTTTATTTTGCTCTCCTCTCCCTCCCCGCTTCCCACCTGCCGCCGCTCCGAGCCGCGAATCTGTCCCGCGAGTCTTTTTCTTCAATGGGCGCCTTGGATTCACTCACCGGAGGACCTGCCAATCCGACCGCCGCTGCCCTCACCATGCTGAACGGGGCAGAGAGCCAAAACTTTGCCAAGGAGCCTCCGGACCTCCAGGGAACCACGACCAAAGACACGGGCGGTGGGGGCGAGCTGAAATTGGGAGCCCCCCAGGACCGCTTCTACTACCCTGATCCCCCCTTGCAGGAAGGCGGCTGCAACTTAGGGCTGGCCTATGGAAGTCCAATGGTGCAAAGCGCATTTGCGGGGACCGACTCGGCTTCTTCGAGCAGGTTTTTGGGGCCGGCAGCGAACAACTGCTCTTCCTACCGAGCTCAGCCTCCCCCGCCTATCCCAGCATCAACTGTCCCCGCCGGGAATCCTGGCTTCTCGGTCTCAGCTAGCGATCTCTACCCCAGCGCCGGGGATCTGTACGCCAGCGCGCCCGCCGGAGAAGGCTGCTACTCGACAGCGGTCCAGCACGTGTTCTCACGGGCTCCTCTCTATCCCGTGCCGGGCTATCAGATCTCCGGAAAGACCCAGGTGGTCCTCAACAATTACCCGCTCTGGGCCAAGTTCCACAAGCATCAGACGGAAATGATCATTACCAAGCAGGGCAGGTGAGCCATGCGAGGAGACGCCACGGCAGCCCGGCAATTGGCTGGGCCGCGGGGGGCGAAGGGCAAACGGATCTGGGGCTTCGAGAAGGGGACAAGTGGGGGTCCAGCCGCGAAGGAGGAGGAGGGGGGAAGGGGAAAGGCCCGCGTTTCTCTTTCCACGTTTGCTGAGAACTTTTATCCCAAACGGAAGAGGAGCCGGGATGGGGAAAGTCTAGTCTCTTACAGGCACCAGCTGTCTGTGCGTGCGTTTGGCTGCAAAAACAGGTGGTTGGCTTGGCAATTTCTCTCTAGGGCTCGCTGGGCAGGGACCCCGAGGACGGTCCTGCTAATCTACCCATATTTTTGTAACCGAGGGAGAACCAATCAGACTATCCAGCTGGCTTATTTCGGGGCGGGGAGGAGGGGAGAACATTAAGATAAAAATTTAAATATTTCAAGGGTGAACTTCTTTCCCATTTGCAGGATCCCATCAGTTTAGATGCTTAGCATTCTGGAAGAATCTGTGCTTCCTGTAGAAACTTTTCCTAAACCTTAGTTCTATGGGAAAGTTGTTTTCCAGGAACCTGATGACCTCTAGATAGATGGTCAGAAACTTTATTTATATTCTTCCACTATCCCCCTACCCATGAAACATATGTATTCAGGCTTAATTTACAATATTACATTGGAAACGTTGCTACCAAGTTTTCGAAAGGCAAATTTGATGTGACTCATCCGCATGAACAGCTGCCTAGCAGAATGGATAAAAGGTTAACTAATGTTACTGGTCTGCTGGGACCCCAAATAATTTTGTATCCACAAGTAGTAACTGACACTGATTTTCTATTATTTCTGTTTATTTACAGAATAACTAAGAAAGCAAGAAAGTGTGTAACTTTTATTTATTTATTATTTTTATTTTAACAAGCAATAGCGTAATGGAAACTAAAAAGGGGTACAAAAAGACATTTTGGTTCTAAGAAGAATATGATTTAGATGGCTTAGATTTATTTTTATTTTTATAAGTAATATGTGTTGAATTTCAAAATTTTTCCCTCATCAGAACTTCTCAAATTGAAAAATAGTATAAAAACTATGCTATTTAAAAAAAGCATGTAGGCTGCGGGAACAAAATACCTGTGTATGCGTTTAAACAGTTCTCTTTTGCTTTTTATGGGATGTAATTTTTAAAATCAATTTCAACTAATACTTGATACTCAATTGAAGGTTTAATTAATGCTCTTGATAGTTTAATTCCTAGTTACAGATTTCTTTCTCTCTATTTCAGGGCATTTTATGCTAGTTAAAAAAAGAAAGCTTTAGCTGATTAATCAGTGAGACCAATTTTAATGAGTGTCACTAAGAGTTAGAGGCACATCTGTTTATGTTTGTTTTCATGAGGCTATTTTAGTTCTGGTATGCTACTGTAAGAGGGAATTAAAATGAGATTAAAAATGAAATGTGGATTTATAGAGATATTATTAAAGATGCCCTTATCTTATATATTCACTTATCTTAAATGGTGCTCTTATTTCTTAATTTGAGAATTACCTTATACTTCCTTCAATAACCAAAATGTTTATGTTAAAAAAGAAATCACATTACTTTAGTAATCTATTGATTATAATTAGAAATTGTATTATTATATCTAATTACCTGGGAAGGAACACAAGTTAATTAAATACGGTGACTTTTGAACAGAAATATATAGGACCATTTTGTAAATGAATTAATAATGATCAGATAATAAAAAACAGGTTAACTGGATTGATCACATAGTCTAGAAAAATGTTACTGATAACAGCACTGAAACTCTATTAAACCAAAGAATTTGGGCATGTTAAGTGTTGGATTCTCCACATTAAATATAAAGAAAAAGAAGGAGTATCAGGATGTCTTAGAAGTTTCAAACAAGTAGCAGAAATAATACATAATTATGGGACCACTCATATCAGATATAACATTGCAAATACAGAAAAAAATCAAAAGTATAAAAATGCAAAGAACAAATGTCACAATACATTTCTTATAGTTGAGAAGCATGTTACTTCACATGTGGGATCTTAATTAAATTTGGGCAATCACTTCTCTATTGACCACCTTTTTTGAAATATTATTTAGTTGTCCATAGTTGGATGCAATTATTTATAAGCTGTTTTGAACTATTTTGATGTTAGTAGCTTTATCCTCAAAACTCGGAGTAAGTGATGCAACTTAAACAATGGCTACTTTTTAAAAAATGTAATCTTCAAAATTATGGAGAAAGTCTATGAATTGACCAAAAATTCTTAAATCACCAAATCCTAATTTACAAAGTTCTAGTTTGTTCATTTTCCCACTTGACATAATAAGTGTTCAAGTTGCTTTCTTGTGGTGCTTGTGGGCACATATTTGTCAAAACACCTTTATAAATCGTGGTTAAACAGGCAATTAACCAGTGATCTCCCAGCACAGAGTTAGGAAAATATATGTTTTTTTTCTCATGTGAATATGTCAGCTGGCTTTTCAGCTGAGTCAGAAAAAAGATCAAATTTGATTCTTAAGATATACCAGCAGTTTGATTTTACAGAGAACAAGGACACAGGACAATATAAACAATAAAAAGCCAAGTATTTACGATTACTTTATTTGAACTTGATTATGAAGAGAGAAAGTTAGTTTAGCCTTCTGATCTGTTTTCTAATTGCCACATGGACCCTTTGTAGAATTTATTTCTTTAATCGTGAGGAACTACAGAACTAATGAAGGATGTACTGCCACAAATCTCTTTTTCTAGAAACAAAGCTGTGAACATATTAACACATGAACCTACCTATCTCACACCATTCCTCATATTTTCTCCAGGCAATTCACTGTCATATTAGGAAATCTTTACGATTTTACCATTGCCATTTTTTTGCCCTCTTCTCTCTGCTCATTTCTGCTCAAATTCCTCTCAACTGAGCTGCAGTACCCAAGGACCTACCTGTAACAGAGACGGAGGAAAGGGAAGGAGAAACATCTCACTACACAGCTTAAACATGCCAACCAGGTCTCTTCAGTTTCTTTCTCTTCTCTTCTGAGAAGGTATGAAAATAAAGAGTACAGTTATGGATTTTTATGCTTATCACTACACTTTTCTTCTCCTACATACCAACTTATTCCAGAGTTTGTCTTAAATTGTATAGTGATCAATCCTAAGGAGAGATTGAAAATTAGGAGAAAGAAATGACATGGAAAGATGTCAAGATTCATAGACCAACAAGGTCCTCATTGCCAGGCAATTTATGCCACAAAGCCACACAGGTTACAATAGAAGATGATGTTGTCTCCTCCGGCCTTGGGAAAGAGGACCAGGGCTTTTAAAAGTATTGATTTTCTGCAATTGAAAGATCTTTAAAGTGAAGATCTAACAAGTTTCAATTATCTTACGAGAAAAATTCTCGCCTCAAATTTACGCTTATATAGGAAATGTGGCTATTGAAGTTGAAGAGTTCACATTCAAAGATGAGTCTGCCTTTAGATCCTGAATCTTTTACTCATTCTGCTCCCAAATTACCTTATTTTTCAGAGTATAAGATGCACCTATTTCCCTCATAAAAGAGGCTGAAAATCTGGGTGCGTCTTATACACTGAATACAGCATTTTGGCCTCCCGAAACCCCGCCTCTTCACCAACATGGCCATGTTTAGCCTTTAGGAGGCTTCCAGAGTACTCCTTGGGTCTGGAGAGGGCAGAAATGAGTGAAAAATGGGCTGTTTTTTGCTCAATTTCGGCCCCCCCCCCCAGCCCCAGGAACACTCTATAAACCTCCTAAAGGCTATGTATGTTTTTTTTTACATAAAACGGGCCATTTGTGCTCATTTTTGGGAGGGAGCACCCCTCCACGCAGGAGCACCCTACAAGCCTCCTAAAGGCTATTCATGCCCTTTTTTGGGAAAAAAAACCCAGGCCAATTTTTGCAAAAACAGGCCCATTTTTAGGAGGTCTGCAGAGTGCAAAAATTTTTGTTTTAATTTGCCTCTTCAAAATCTTGGTGCATCTTATACTCTGGTGCATCTTATACTCTGAAAAATACACTATATATAAAATGTCTTGGCATTATTATTTAAAGAATGATAGAGTTGGAAGAGACCTTGGAGGTCTTCTTGTCCAAACCCCTGCTTCAGCAGGGGCCCCTATACCATCCTGACAAATGGCTGCCCAATCTTTTCTTAAAACTTCCAATGTTGGAGCACTACAGCTATTGGAGGTAAAACATCCCACTGATTAATTGTCCTCACTGTCTCTGTCGTGACTTTGACTTCATCTCATTCACAACCATGACTGAGGCAGACTTAAGTCATCCAAAGTAATCTCTCCCAGCCCGTTGAAGGTTTGTCAGCGACTTCGTTGTGAAGAAGTTAGGGGATTGCATGACTTGAAACAGAGACACAATAGATTGGAAATGAAGACAGCAAATTCTATGCTCCTTGCGGTTTCAAATGCGGCTAAATTCTAACTTAGGAACATGGAAAAGTCTATACAAAAGTTGTCGCCTTGGGCAGTTACTTGGCCGCTACAGCAGCAAACTCATTCTACCTATTTATTTATATAATTTTAAATTTTAAAATATTGATTTGTATATATTGTCTTTTTAACTTTGTTGTATGCTGCCCAGAATCTTTTGATTGTGAAATTGATAGTTTGTCCAATTTAGATAGTTGTCTGTCTAACTAGCAAAACTCTGGCAAATCATTAGAGGGCAGCAAAGACTCTGGCCACTGGATGATACTTGAGGCCTACTGATATGAGGCCTACTCAAATAATGGAATATTATTTGTCCTTAAAACAGAATTCCAACCAGAAGATAATTTAGATGAAATTCTCCCAATTGGTGTCTTGCATTTATTTAGTTAAAAATTGGCAATGGGTATGTCTGAATGGCTTTTCTTGCATTGTTGGGCTAGTCAATAAATAAAAGGCTATCTAGTAATTCCTGATATCTGCTATCACCATCATGCCATTGTGTTTAGTTTTTAGAAATTGGAAGTAAAATGGAGGAAATAATTTCCTATGCAAAAATACTGTTTGCGCCTGTGTATAAGGCAAAGATCACACAGAAAAAAAACCCTGAATAAACCAGAAAAAATTGTCTCCTTTGAAATACAGACTTGACAAGTGGTTGGGGGGGAGAAATATGGTGCTGAACATATCAGAATTGTATCATTATTGTTGCATTTTCAGTCAGATGTTTGGGCATTTTTATTCACCTTTCCAGTTGTTCTCAAGGACCTGGGAAAGGTAGGTACTGTTTGATAGTTTTCAAGGTATTGTAGCATGATCTAAGCTATTCCAAGTAAATCTGCCTTTTGCAACTGACTGATGGTGATTTTATCAATGCCGATGGTGTTCACTTCTAGATGTTTTGCAATTGCACTCAATGGTCCTATTGCTATTGGTATGATCCATGCTGCATTTGTCATAATTATTCTATTTCTACTTATAACTCTTTGCATTTTGTAATTTTCTTCAATTCTTTTGCTTCCATTCTGCTATCTCCAAATATTACGGTGTCTACTATCCATTTTTTCGACTTTCTAATCAACAGTTGTTAACTTTGGGGTGTGGTATGGCAGTTGCTTGTCTGTTTGAATTCTAAGGTCCAAAATTCACTGGACTTTAGAATTTTGGCTTTTTTATTTTCTAATACTTTTGTGGTCCCATCAGTTCTTTCATGCAAGTCAATGTACTTTTCACAGATAATCCAATGCATTGTTATTACTTTTTTGTCATGCCGTTGTTTGTGGTAAGCTTGCATAATATTCTTGCAGACGCTAACTAGATAGTCCACTGTTTCTTCAGTTTCTTTGCCCATCTTCTCAACTCTAGCTTTATAAGTATCTATTAAAGCTTGGTCTTGTGCAACAAAAAATATCACTCTCTCTCTTTCTTCAACTTTCCTGCTATTAACCATCACTAGTGTTGTTATTTATTTGTCTATTTGTCCATTAATTAAATTTATATGGCGCCCATCTCACAGAAAATGTTCTTGTCTGCTTTGTCTGCAAGGTTTTTTATGTATTGGCCGTGTAATAATTTGCTTTGTCATCCTGTTCTTCATTTGGTTTTCCTTGTAGGCCAATTGGTCTCTTTGTTGTTTAGTAAGCCTTCATGGTATTCTTTGTAATATGAATTCAGTGCATCTTCTTCACTGTTAGATATTCTTCCAATGCCCTGTTTCTTCTTCAACTGTCTGAAGTGTACTTCCCCACTTTGGCTTGTTGGTAAGTAGATCTGTCGCTGTGGCACTAATGCATCATTCATTGTCCTTATTTTTATTATGTGTAATTATTATATTATTATGTATTAATGCATTATTATTTCATTTCACGAATGGCATCAATAAGTAAAGAAGAAACGTTTATTTTTTTTTCTAACTTTTAGTTCTACTTTTGTTTTGAGCAATTCTCTTTGCGCGTCAACCAAGAACGTGATCCGGTTATGCCTAGTAAACTTATTCAGAATAAGCTATTGGAATATGGAAATGATCAGCTCAACAGAATGCAGGTTGTTTAGGTTGCCTCAATCTGGCACCATCTGGATGGGTTACTACTCTCAGAATTCCTAGAAGTACATTGGTCTGGAATAGCATCTGACTGGAAAGTTTTGAGAATGATTATTGATTAGGATAATGTTTTGCCGTGTTTATGGCTTCACTAGATGAAGGGCCATTTCTGAGCATAATAATTTAATGAGCTGCTACCCACTTTAAAACTACTGCATAGTTTGTATATACTACCTTCTTCCACAAGATTGTTTCTTCCACACGTGTTTGCTTATTCAGTAAAATAATTTTCTGAGACTTTATTATGAATAGTTGATTTAGAAATAGTAGCAAGAGGAAGAGAATTGTTAGTGATAGCACTCTGCTTTCCCTCCTCAATACCTGGTGTGTGACTTTTGGGAGGCAGGATAAATAGCTCTATTTAGGCAACTAGCTATTATTTTTTTAATTTTATTTCCTGTTTGTTTATTATTATTCTATTATTAGTTGTGTTTTTCCAAAAAGAAGACCAGGTCTTATTTTCTTTTGGGCCCCAAAATAAGCACTAGGGCTTATTTTTGGAAGTTTTTTTCCATGTGCGGGAGGCGCGGCTCGGGGAGGATGAAAAACAGGCCTACCAGAAATTCGGGAAATTTCTGGCCTCCAAAGGGCCTCCAGAGCCTGGGGAGGCTGTTTTCACCCTCGCAGAGACTTGAGAAAAGCCTCAGGAGCCCGGGGATGGCAAAAATTTTGCCCCCCCCCACCATGGTGCAGGTGGCTGACTAGACCATGCCCATAATGTCCACACCCATCCAGCAACCAGATAGAGAACCTACCTGGCTAATTTTTTTGAAGCAGGGGGGGGCACTAGTGCCACCGCCATGAGGTGTGGGGATGGAGCTGTCCCACATGCCCTGCGCCCGCTTACCTCAGGGCCCCCTAGCCAAGCCCCCATGCCCCGACACCTGCCTCACCTTATGGTAGTGGCTCCAGCAGCCATGTCCAGCAGGATCCCATGTGGGCACTAACCCACTTCTGCTTCCTTGTGGTTGCAACAGGGCAGGAGACTGTGGCTGCACCGGCCCTTTGGAACGAGCTCCACGTGGAGATTCAGACCCTCTCCACCCTTCAGGCCTTCCGGACGGCCGTGAAGACCTGGCTGTCCCAGCAAGCCTGGGGTTGAGTCCCCCCCCCCACTCGAATCTGCTGTGTCTGTTGTGCTTTTAAACTGTTTGTATTGTCTGATTGTCTTTGTCTTATTTTTTGTAATTTCCCCTCCCTTGGCTTTGTTCAGCCGCCCTGAGTCCCTTCGGCGAATAGGGCGGCCTACAAATTGAATAAAATCCAAATCCAAAATCCAAAAGTGTAACTACTAAATAAAATTCTTTGAAAAATATTCAGGATTCACTTTTTCCCACTCATAAATAATTATTATTCAGTTTTTCTCATGCATATAAGTGTTTGGTACACTATCACATACAAGAGCTTTCTGGAAATAATTCGCCCCAACATCATTTTTTAAAAATTGCTACTGATTTTGGAGCAAACTTATCATTCAATGAATTTGATAAAAGCATTTATTTATATTGCAACATTAACTCAATTAACTGCATTCTTTTTGTAAATAAAGGAAATAGAATCCTGGATGCATTGTTTTATGTAGCAAAATTAAACTATTTTTAATAGCAGTATTTTTTAAAAAAACTAGAAGCATAGAATTTAAATCACCTCTGGAAAAGTGTTGAAATAGTTTTAACTGGGACCTGCCTTTTAGTTTGAAACAGCATATGGGATTTCACTCTCACTCAAAAGTCTGCTTTCTATATATGCAAACTAATACTTTTTAATTAAATTCATAGATTACATTTTTAGGTTAATTGATTATTAATTAATAAACACATAGTAAAGAATTGAAATTTAATAATGATTAATTGAGAGAGGATGACTTTTTGAACACGGGATAGTGTTGTAGCTGTTAGCACACTGTACCTACATGTTATTTTACTTATTGCCATGTCTTTTAAAATGTATACATTTGTAAGATTTGAAGAGTAAAAACAGTTCTGAAACTTTGTCATTTCTTCCTGAAGCTAATATTTTATGATGGGTAAGGAAAGGTGAGGAAATGAAACTCAAGATGTAATGTTGTGGATTTTATTATTAAGCATGTAAAATTTACTGAGTTTCCTGCCCCCATTCATTAAGATTTTCCATGACATCATGCTATATTCCTTCTCAGATTGAAAAATAAACTAAAATTTGCAAACATATAAGGGATGGCAGAAATAATAAAGATAAGTGATGCCAAACTGGAGTTAAATGGCTGTACAGTAGTACTGAGTATTAGAAGATTGTAACTCTGAATACTTTAACTGTTTTAAAAAAAAGCACGTATGCTTATTAAAATATAGCATTTCAGGGAGAGGGTTCATTTGTGTCTCTCTAATGTACCACTTAAAACCATTCATTTAATGATTCTTCGAAGCTGCGAAAAAAGTGGCTTATGATTGGTTTTCACGCTTAGCTCTGTCGCAGCATTCCCACGGTCATGTGACACAACTTGACTTGGCAACTGGCATATATTTAAGACAGAATCAGGTGATCATCCATTTGTAACTTTCCCTGCTATTTTCCAAAAAGCAGAGTAAATGGGGGAAGCCAGATTTGCTTATGACCCCACAATTCACTTAACAACTGCAATGATTCATTTAATAACTGTGGCAAAAAAGACATAAAATAAGGTAAAACTCACTTAACTACTGCCTTGCTTAGCAACAGAAATTTGAGCTCAATTGTGGCTGTAAGTTGAGGACTACCTGTACTTTTTTAGCGTGAAAAATTAAACCCATTGAAAAATCATATTTTCCGTCTCTTCTCCTTGACTGCAAGAATAGCTGCATTTACACATTACTGTGAATGGGTAGGTATCTGATTCGGGAAAATTGTCCTTTTGTAGAAGAACAAATAGATATCACTTCCCAATTATTGATTTAAAGTGTTACTCCTTTATGAGAGGAAGTAAAAATGTGTAAATACAGCCATCCATATATTTTTCCTATGTGGTTTTTCCTATCAATTGAACAGACCCATCTACAACTTCTGAAAGAAAATTTATTTATTTATTTATTTATTTACTATACTCATATACTGCTGTTATTTCAATTGGCTCCTGATCCAGTCTTGGAATTCATTAAAGGTTACAAATAAGAAGAGCATAGAAATCTGTAAAGATGATGTAAGATCCACCGCTGGCAAAGTGGTGGGTCAAGGGTGGAGAGAGGACCTTGGAGGAAAGGGATAAGAAATGATGAAAGCCTGAAAAATCAATGATCCTATACAGTTAATGAAGCCTGTTAGAATGTATCAAAATATAACAATGCTTAATTGTAATAATTCCAGGGGTTGAATTCAAAAATTTTAGCAACCGGTTTTCTGCCCGGTAGCTGTGTGTGCGTGGCCATAGTGGGCGTGGCCTACTCAGCCTCCTACACCACAGCAGGCAGGCAAGGGCATTTTCATCCTTCCCAGGCTCCGGAGCCTTTCCTTCAGCCTCTGGGAGGGTAAAAACAGCCTCCCCTGGGCTCCAGAGGCCTTCTAGAGGCCAGAAAGCAAGGGTGGGTTCCTACCGGTCCTTGCCGATCCTTGCGGACCAGTTGCTCGGTGAACCCGGAAGTAATTAACTTCCGGGAATGCCGGTACCGGTCCTGGTCCCTGTCGCTACAAAGCGCCCTTGTCGACAAGGCAGTGCGACCCACTCGGCATGTAGAAACAGCAAAAGAAGGAACAGGAGAGGAGTCCAAGCAGGGCTTTTCAAACAGCCGAACTCCTGTCCCTTCTTTTGCTGTTTGAATAAGCCGTGCGGGTTGTGCTCCCTTGTCTTTCATAGCCAGCTCGTTTCCAATTGAAGTGGGGATCCATGGAGAGGGACAGAAAAAATCAATTTCTTCCCCCCTCTCCCAATTGGAAACGAGGTGGCTGTGAAAGAAAAGGGAGCGCAACCCGCATTGCATTACAGACAGCAAAAGAAGGAACAGGAGAGGAGTTCCAAGCGGGGCTTTTCAAACAGCCGAGCTCCTCTCCTGTCCCTTCTTTTGCTGTTTGAACAAGCCGTGCGGGTTGCACTCCCTTGTCCTGGCTGCCCCGCTGCCCGCGTGTGCCTATGTTTTCCAAGGCATGGAGCGATTCCGGAGCCCATCCGTCACCCTCATGGAAAACCTAAGCATGCACACACAGCCTGCACAATTACAGCCCTGGAGAGTGGAGACTCTCAGAAGGAAGCCAGAGGCAGCGGGGCAGCTGGGTCCCTCACCCTCAGAGGGAGGAAGGGCAGTTGGGAGAGGGGCTTTGGTCCTGCTGCCTCTGGTGGACGAAGCTTTACTGGCCCGCAATGAAGATTCCGTCCCTCATCCCGGAGCCATTGGTCTTGGGATGTTCTGCGGAGCCCCCCAGGGAAGAACGCTGCTGCCAGGTACTTTTAACCATATATTTTGCCCTCATGTCTGCAGAATGCTGCAAAAACCATGAATAAAGGCCAGTTGTTGAGTGTTTCAAATGTGATTGGAACACTCAACAAGGTGACCACAGTATGTGTGTGTGTGTCTGTTTCTGTGTCTATGTGTGTGTGTGTGATAGAGACAGACAGACAGACAGAGACACAGAGAGATAGAGGGAATGAGAGAGACACAGACACAGAGGGAGAGAGGAGAGAGATACACAGAGAGAGAAAAGAGAGACAGACAGACAGACAGACACAGAGAGAGAATCACATAGAGAGACACAGAGGGAGGGAGGGAGAGAGAGAGAGGCAAAGACACACACACACACACACAGACTCACACAGAGAGAGAAAGAAAGAAGGGAAGAAAGAAAGAAATAAAAAAAGAAATAAAAAGTGAGAGAGAGATGAAAGAAAAAAAGAAAAAAGGGACAGAGAGACAAAAGGAAGGAAAGAAAGAAAAAGAGAGAGAGAGAGAGAGAAAACACATGGCCGGCAAGCCACTCCCACAAAGGAGGCCACACCCACAGAGTAGGTTCGAAAAAAATTTGAAACCCACCACTGCCAGAAAGGGGCCCATTTCCAGACTTATGGAACTTCCGGGAGGCCCATTTTTCACCCTCACAGAGCCTCCTCATGGACCCTGCACTTACCTGGCATCCAAAATGGGCCACGTGGAGACTCCGGGGAGGGGTGGGGTGGGCGGGGCCAGCCAGTCCTTGCAACTAACAGTTCAGTGAACTGATTGAATCACACCCCTGAATAATTCTACTAAATACTAATATCCATTTAATATCATTTAAAATAACTGTGCAATAGCTTGATGCACAGAAAATATAATTAGGGTGTAGCATAAAATGTCCACCCAGAATGTCACTTGGCTTGTAACTCATGTATCAAAAAATATCTTGAGAACCAGGGTGGTGTAGTGATTAAAATACTAGACTACCACACATTCAAATAAGCAAATAAGTTGGTTCCACCACAAAACCGCGATGCCCTTATCCGCGCCGACATAAGCGCAGAGGCAAATCCGCGGCGTCTGAAGCGCTAAGAAAAAAATGACCCTACCGCCGCGACAACAGCGCGGCGACAGAAGGGTGTTCTACATGCTTCGTTCTTTGCCTCCAAAGGTAGCCCTCCTCCTCCAGCTGACAGCGGCAGCAGGCATGGGGCAAAGCGGGCTGCCCAGCAGCAGCAGCCCACGGGAAGGGTCCAGCTCAGCTGTGGGGGGCAGCAGGAAGCCCGAGCGGGGCCGCCGACGCCGGCGGTGGAGGAGGACGTGGCAGCGGCGGCGGCTGAGCCTCTCCCAGGGCCGGCGAAGCGGGCTTGCCCGGCGGAGGCAGGCCGCCCTCTTCTTCCTCAACAACATCTCCTTGGATGGGCGGCCTCCGCCGCCGGCGCCTCCCCTGGAGGAAGAGGCAGGGTGGGCGGCGGCGGTGGCTGAGGCTCTCCCGGGGCCGGCGAAGTGGGCTTCCCCGGCAGTGGCCGCCGCCCGTCCAAGGAGATCTTGTTGAGGAAGAAGAGGGCGGCCTGCCTCCGCTGGGCAAGCCCGCTTCGCCGGCCCTGTGAGAGCCTCAGCCGCTGCTGCTGCTGCGTCCTCCTCCGCCACCGGCGTCGGCGGCCCCACTCAGCCCCCCCCACAGGCTTCCTGCTGCCCCCCGCGGCTGTGCTGGACCCTTCCCGCGGGATGCTGCTGCTAGGCAGCCCGCTTTGCCCCGTGCCCGCTGCCGCTGTCAGCTGGAGGAGGAGGGCTACCTTTGGAAGCAAAGAACGAAGCATGTAGAACGCCCTTCTGTTGCCGTGCTGTTGTCGCGGCGGTGATGACGCGCGGTGATGATGTCGCGGCTTTAGCGACGCGATTTAATCTCCGCTATTTTGCGTAGCGCGGTTTTGTCGTGCCACGAATAAGTTCCCTGGGTGATTTGAGGCCAGTCATTCTTTCTCAGTCCAGCTATTTCACTTTTGTGTGAGTGGCTTGGATCAATAGAAGTCTGTATCCCATCTTCAGTTCCTGAATTGAAGGTGGGATATAAATGTAAACAAGAAATAACTAAATAACAAAATGTTTTACCAAAACAAGACATAGCCACAGTGAGGACAATGTGTTGAAGTAAATACAGTTGAGATGATCTTTTTCTCCATTTTGGTAAAACTTTTCTTCTTGTATCACACTAAAAATTGCAAACCCATGGCAATTTCTGAATAGATTTTGCGAGACGTACAGTATTGGGTTGCTAACCAGTTTACTACCAGTTTGTCAGTGGTGGGTTCCGGATCCCGTTCCAACCGGTATGGTTAGAACGGGCCTGGCATTGCCCACATGGGCACTCACAGTGCGCTCGCACATGTATGCAGTGTGCGCATGAGTCAGACCTGCTTCCACAAGCCTCCGCGACACTCCAGCTGCTTGGCAAAGCATCACGCAGGTGCCGTACGCGCCATGTGCATGCGTGGAAGTGCCAAAGGCTTAAAGGACAGGTAAGGAGCTCAGGTGGGGGGGGGTCGGCTCTCTGGAGCACCATACTGGAACAGTACCCGGTGCTTCGGGTAGGCTCGGTTATGCCCGTACCGAGGCTTACCGCCTGCAACCTACCACTGCAGTTCGTTCATGCTTGTATGCGTGTGCAGAAGCTTCTAGGTGGGTGGACAGAGCCTCCTACCACCACCACTACTAGTTCAGCCAAACCGTGCCAAACCGGGAGCAACTCACCACTGGGGGCGTTGTTTTGCTGGGGGACCGCATTTAAGTTTTCAGACTGCAAAACAATAGTTTGATTGTTTTCTTTAAGAACATTGCCATGGATAAAAAGGGAGAAGAACATAATAAGACCCAGAAATTGGAAAGGCAACACAAGTCATTTTTTATTATATGCCCTGGAAAACGTAGTTTGGAAATCTTTAAGTTTTAAAACCAGAAGTAAAATAATAATAAAGAAAAAGTGGAGTGCAAAATTTAATTCAGTTAAATTAATCCTATTTCTTTCCTGAAATGGTCTTGTTCTACATTCCTAAAAAAATAATTTTTTAAAATGTATAACTAAATCAAGGCAACACCATGAGTATGTAAATCATAGCAATGTTATGATCAGAGAAATACAATTGACAGAATGGATTTTATGGATTTCAAATAAAAATTACAGAAGTTTATAGAAAACTTAATAAAAAATTGTAATTATCTATGGAGATTCTCAATCATCCAGCTATGGTCGTCTGAAAGGCACTTTTCAAAAGGCAACTGGACTTTTTTTCCCCCCTTGAAAACATTTAGCATCTTCTGAAGAAATTAAGAAGCTTCTTAGATGAGAAGTGAAACGTCTTCAAGGAAGAATAAAAACCAAAGAAAGTTGAGCTGTGTTTTGAAAAGCACCTTTAGGATATAACTTTATAATCCAACATAGACTCAGCTAACTAGGCTCCCTATCATCATTATCATCATCATCAGCAGCAGCAGCAGCAGCAGCAGCAGCAGCAGCAGCAGCAGCAAGCATTAGTAGCTAGCACAAGTGCTGATGGTGGACCTGTTCTGCCCACCCCCCACCCCCTACATCTCTCTGGATGAATATTTGGGCTTTGTGGACCCTACCTACTCCTTCTTTTTCACAGGAGATACCATTCAGCACCTTCGCCCATATCATCCTAGTTTCCATGCTTGGCCTTAGATGGAAGGAAAGTCATTTGCAAACAGGACTGCTCTATTGTCTTCCTTTTCTTATTGTTTGATAATAAGGAAAGGTGGTCAGCTGCATTTTGTTGTTGTGATGTTGAAAGGAATATTTCAAAGCATTATTTCCATGCGTCCATTGCCTATGCGAATAATAAGAAATGCAAGAGAAAAGGAGAAGCAGTGGAGAAAAAGATACAAAGAGGAAAAAAGGGAGGAATATTGAGAAAAGGGTAAGCAATATAAGGCCATTGGTCCAGATAATACTTTTCATCGTTGTCAGAAAAGTGCCTTGGCCTGACAATCACTTGTTTAAACAGTGTGTTATTTGCAATGTAGTAGCTTATATATTTCCTTTAATGTGCAGTCTAATATAATACCAACAAGGTTTCTCTTTTCTGCCATATTATAGTTTTGCAAGGAAGTCTATTGTTGTAGGCTACTTATTTGCCAGTATAGCTGACTTCCCAAATGCTTTTGGGGCTCTGAGCCTATAATGCCTGTTTTCCATACTCCTTTATGTTAAACTGGAATTTTTGATATAGCAATAGCAATAGCACTTAGACTTATATACCACTTCACAATGCTTTACAGCCCTCTCTAAGCCATTTACAGAGTCAGCATATTGCTCTCGACAATCTGGGTCCTCAGTTTACCCACCTCGGAATGATGGAAAGCTGAGTCAATCTTGAACCGATGAGAATTGAACTGCCAAACTGCAACCAGCAGCAGTCAGCAGAAGAAGCCTGCAGTACTGCATTCTAACCACTGCATCACCATGGCTCATATTTTATGTTTGTTATATAATGCCAAAAATGTTTTCTGATGAACTCAATAGAGCAGTGATGATGAACCTTTCAACACTGACTGACGAAAAGGGAGCACTTCGTCTGCGCTTGTCTGGGCCGTGACCAGAAAGAGGAGCTGGCCAGGGGGCATGCGCATGCCGGAAAATGAACTTCTGGTTTATGGTGCACACATGCACGCTGACCAGCAAGTGTCCTAGTTACTGCTGCGCAAATGCATGCATCAATCACTGGCCAGCGTGCATGTTCACGCTGGAAAATGGAAGACTAGCCCTTCCGGTTTCTGGCGCTGCTGCGTGTACAAAGGCCAGCTGATCGTCGTGTGTGCATGCATGCCAGAAACCTGCAGAGGAACAGATGCTGCCCTGTGTGCCAGGTGACATGGCTCCGTGTGGCACTTTGGGCACACATGCCATAGGTTCACTATTGCGGCAATAGAGCAACTGGGGTTTATTTTTCAGAATGAAAGAAAACTGACATAGCAGCTTGATCTTAGAATTTTAGAGTTGTCTTGGACTTTGGAAAGTATGGAGTTCACTGAGGAATCCTGCAAACAGGTAGTACCTTGGTGTGAGCAACCACATCATCCATTTATACGGAAAAGAGCTTTAAATTATATATTCAGCCTTAAGCTGTGGAACTTCCGTCTGTAAACTGTCTAGAAATAAAGCCAAGTTTAAAAAGTCCTTTTGGATTTCAATCCCATCCTCTATTTTGATCACACAGGGGCCTGATGTTCTATGATATTCAATGCCTTTAATAATGATTATTTCTCCCGGACTGTTCAGTAGCTAGGAAGACAGGCAAGAAGGAGGGAAGGAAAGCCACAGTTTTAACTTGTTACTTTGATTGCAACATGAAAGTGGCAGAACTCTTTTCTTATATCTTATTGTCTTGAAACTAAGAATCGATAGAGCCACATTTCAAAGATAGGATTTTCACAGAAAAGACAGCATGGGACTACTTTCCTTCTGCAGGACTGTAGTGAATTAATTCATTCTTTAATTAAAATCTGTGTAAACTTTTCATGAATATAACTTTTTCACTTTCACTCCACTCACTTTCTCATCCCAGAATCTGTAAGGCAGTGTTTTTCAACCTTTTTTGTGCAAAGGCACGCTTTTTTCATGAAAAAAAATCACGAGGCACACCACCATTAGAAAATGTTAAAAAAAATTAACTCTGTGCCTATATTGACTATACATAAAGTAATTCTCCCACGGCACACCTTACACTATGTCACGGCACACTAGTGTGCCGCGGCACAGTGGTTGAAAAACACTGCTGTAAGGAACATCTTGCAGAGAGTCTGAGAGATTTTTTCCCCATGTAAACGTATTTGACTATCAACAAAGAAGCAGTCTCTGTCTTTGAGTGCTATTCTATATGTTTATTTGGGAGTAACTCCTTTTTATTTGTGATTTAAGTTTTGAAGCAACATATAATGATCACTTGGTGTAAGTTGTGCTCTCTTTTTTCATTATCCTTCCTTTTCTTGCCCCAAATCACTCACTGTTTTTCTGCTTGTTCACTTCGATGTTTTTGTTTGTTTTTTTACTCTCGCAAGACACAGATAAATGTGTCTTACAAGTGGTAACTGGCTTTAATGTCAAAGCACTAATTCCAGTGTATGTTATCCAACTAGATACTACAGCCTCCATAATCAGACAAAAATATCTTGTTGAATCTTGGCTGATGTTCCTTCATGGCATACTTAATAGTAACTCTTCTAGGAAACATAATGATGGTCTAGGATTTTTAGTATCACCCAGAAAGATGGTTTTAACATCAATTGTGTTCTTGATCTTTTTTTCTTCAGTTGCAACCCACCCTCTTATCTTTCCTTCTTCACTGAACTTACTTAGAGCCACAATATTGTAAGGAACTTCAATGGCATATAAATCAACACAGAAATATAAAGTATGCATATAACACTTCTAATATTGTGAATGAAAACCTGATGTCAATTCAAAACTTCTGTTTGCAAAATATAGGAGACTTAATAACCCTGTTTTTCATTCTTAGTTTTCCTCCCCTCCTACTTTCCTTAAGGTATTGTCTTGATTAGTTTTATCTTTCTCTCATCCTCCCATTGTCTTCTTTTCTTAAACCTCACAAAGAATTTTCACTTCGATACTGTACCCAGCCTGCTCCAAATGTGTTGAAAGTCTAAATGCATTAAAGTCAATGTGTTTCCTGTGCATTCTTCAAGATTTTTGCAATTGTAGAAAATTCTTTTTCCCCCTCCCCCCCATTTGCTTCTAAGTTCTGGTTGCTTCACCAACATCAGAAGAAGAAAGAGAACTGGATCCCAAAAACATAACAAAAGATCCATATTTAGAGCTAAAACAGAACTTTGCAATCTTCTCTAGCTAGGGATTCTGTTGCTTCTGTATCCCAGTGAATGCATAGACTACACGTAGTCTTCAACTTACAACAGTTTGTTTAGTGTCAAAATTACCACATTACTGAAAAAAGTGACATGACCATTTTTCACACTTACGACTGTTGCAGCATCCCCGTGGTCATGTGATCAAAACTCAGATGCTTGGCAACTGACTCATGTTTATGACCTGGGGTGTCCTGGGGTCATGTGATTACCTTTTGGGACCTTCTGACAAGCAAAGTCAATGGGGAAGCCAGATTCACTTAACAACCGTGTTACTAATTTAAGAACTGCAGTGATTCACTTAACAACTATGGCAAGAAAAGTCATAAAAAGGGCAAAGCTCACTTAATAATTGTCTCACTTAACAACAGAGATTTTAGGCTCAATTGTGGTTGTAAGTCAAGGACTACCTGTATTCCAAGGCCATCTTCAGTTCTAAATAGGTGGAACAAAACTGTTCTATGCTATTATTTTTCTCAGCAAGAACTGGACAGTGAAAACTCTATATCTCCAACACCTTTTTTGCTTCTTCCAGTGAGTGCCCCTCTCACTTTTTAAAAAGTTACAAGGGTTTCTTACCATTTTAGGATGGGAAATTCACAAAAACTACAGTATATGAATAAACTAACCAGTTTCTCAGTCATCCAGGTCATGGCTGTCCCAAATGGGGTTTTTTCTTTGTTTTTTTCCATTGAAGATGTTTCATTTTTCATCCAAGAAACTTTTTCAGTTGAGTTCTTCAGAAGAAGCTTTTTGAATAAAAAGCAAAATGTCTTAAAGGAAAAAACAAAGAAAGTCCAGTTGCCTTTTGAAAAAGTACCTTTGGGACAATAAATTGACCATTTCCTCCCCGTTCCCCCTTTTTATTACCATGACAGAGTAAACTCCTTATACTACAGAATTTAAAGCAGAATGTCCTGGCTCTGCTGATGTATGTGATGTAGCTGCACTAGCTATCCGTCTTAGCTCCATGAATTGCAGCTCTCAGATTCCATCTCCCAGTGTCATAGCTTTATGCCTTGTGTCCATGTGTCTTTAAGTGTGGAATGTAGATCTCTTTTAAAAATTAATCCTTTTGCTCATTAGTTTAAGATACTTTGAGTAGTATCCTTCCAGTTTCTATTATGTATGTACATTTTAGTTAAGCAATGTCTGTTTTTTGGATTTAGTAGGTTCAGCCAAGGTCTTATCTGCTTCTTGTAACTGGGATCTTGAAAGTCCCCTTAAGGGAGCCTCTCTCTGAGTGTTGATCTTGGATCCAGAGATAAGGGAAATGACTTTAACAGGATCATATAAGAAGTCTTACCTAGGCAGAGTAATGAAACATTCCAAGTCCAAGGAAGCAAGATAACATTTGAAAGCAATATCAACATTCAGACAAAATGATTCACTGGGATATAAGGAGGAGGGAAGGTCAAGCACTTGCAAGTTTTTGTTATTATAGCCTATCATTTTGACTTTTGAACTGTGCATCCCAGCATTAATTTGCTACACCAGGATGTAGTGGGATATTTTACCACTTTTAAAAATCTGGATGGGGAGGAACTATATATGATTCAATCTTATCACCTCTTGAGTGGTGTGAATGTTAGAGTTACTTGAACTTTAGATGGGGTACACTTCCTCATTTAAGAATGGTCCACAATTTGGGGAGTTTCTAGGACTCGTGGCTCTTCCCAATGAGCTGATATGTGAACTGCTTCAGGCAGTCTGATAGGGAAGACTTTACCAACAAAGAAGAACCCCAGAAATCCACTTAAGACCTGTGTGGTATTCATGCAAGGCTCCAAAATTCCCAGATTTTGCAAAATCATCTCATTGTCTGTAGTTGATATAAATTTGTTCTGCCCACTTGTAATACTGCAGAAAAGAAATGCTTACAGAAAAAGAGGAGTGGTCAAAATTCTGCTCCTTACCTTCTGTTTCAAACATTGCAAAGCAGTGATGCATAGATTTAAGCCTTGCAACTTGAAGTTGTTTGGACATCAACCCCAACAATTCCTTAGCCAGAATCAAAAAATCAAGATGGAAGTCCCATCCATTGTTTTTTTTTAGCAGCTGCTTTGACTTGTTGTGTCTCCTGAGTAGATGTGCTAGTTATCACTAACCATACAGGTTACTGCAGTGAGTCATTAGCTATTAGATATATCTTATTCTACATATAGTAAGACCATAAGAAATTAGAGACTAAAATTGTATAAATTTAAGAACTCAATCTGAAAGAAGAGAAATGAGAATATTTGTAACTAGTGAAATGTTGAAAACGTTTAAGGCATCCTCATTTGTTATTTTTGTTATTGTTTGAAATACTACTGGTAGGATGATGGGGCAGCTGTAGCAACAGTTTGATTATCTAGTTTACCCCCTCTGCCCATTTTGAAGTGAATGACCAATGATGCAGACCCTCCTGTCCAGCATACATAATTTTACTCCTTTAAACTCAAAGGTTTAAGAGGTTAGTGGGTGGTACTGTGCTTATTGTGGTGGAATCTGGCTCTGAATTACGAGGGGGAAGGAGTAAAGAGAAACATCAGCTTTGAAAGATTGCTATGCAAAAACCAGTACAGGAGGGATCCTCCCTAATTGCTTATCAGCATTTATCTAGATAGTTATGCAGAATATGCTTTAGTTTGTCAAGATTTTGTCTACAATCTAATATTCAATAAAGAAACTGCTTTGAGCTTTTACACACATCATTCTTGGCTTCCCGGGCCTGACACTTACATATTTAATGAAGGAATGGGAAAATAAACCAAATATTGTTTTCTCCAATGCATGGTGGAGGGCAAGTGAACGACTTTGTTGATGTTATGATGTTGATGTAAGAGAAACGTGAATCAGTAATGATGGAGAGAGGGGGGAGGGAGGGAGATAGAGAAAGAAAGAAAAAGGGAGGGGGGAGAGCAAGAGGTGTATATGTACTTGGAGGAACACCAAAATTCCCATATCCTTGCTGACAATATTGCTGACAAGTTGGTGAGACAAAGGAGATGCAGGATGAAACTGAAATTGTAGGCAATCTAATAATGAACATTCACATCTTCCTTAGTATTTCCCAAACATGTAAAAACTGCACAAAAATCACAATGCTAGCAGCAAGTGATTTGTGATTAGCATCAACCAGAAATAAAATGATGCTGGAGTAAGAAAAATGATGCCTCTTCCCAAATTCTTGAAAACAGTAAAAAGTACAGTAATATGAAATCCCTTCTCAACAAAAGCAGCTGAAACACCTGTTCTTTTTGAGAATAAAAGCAGAAGAAACTATTGTCAGAATCTCTCTCTCTTTCCTAGAAAATATCAACAGGAGTGCCAGCAATATTTTTTTTTTAAAAAAAGGTCTTTTTTTCACAGAACTGCTTAGCACCTGTTTAACAAAAAAAATCCACTGCTCTTCTAGAGAATGTGACAATAAGAAACCTGGATAAAACATAGCGAGCATTCTGTAAAATATAGATTTGTTGTCTAATCATGCTCACAACCCAAACCAAAATGGCTGTAGAGGGCAGTGCCCTGAGAACAGAGGGAATGCAGCATGGGCAGCAGGATCTTTAATAAGTCAGTAGCAGAGGTGGGTTGCTGCTGGTTCGGCCCAGGTAGGAGGCTCCGCCCACCCATCAGGACACTTCTGCGCACGAGCGTGCAGGAACTGGTAGTAAAAAAATTGGCAATTCACCACTGGTCAGTAAGTGCTGTGCAATGCTTACTACCATCACTTCATTGGCAACTCTGTCACCAAGGTGTTGTAGACTTCCATATGGCAACGTTTGTGTTGAGAAAAGAGGAAAACACTCCTTTAACAGTGGGACAATTAAAGATGACTTTAGAACTAATGAGGGCTGGAGGTGAGCTAGAATACATCACGAAGACATATCCCTTAAAAACATTGAGGCACCTTTGGTGGAATGGGAGCAGTGATGAAATTCATTTTTTTACTACCAGTTCTGTGGGCGTGGCTTGGGCGTGGCAGGGGAAGGGTACTGCAAAATCTCCATTCCCACCCCACTCTGGGGCCAGCCAGGTGGCATTTGCCGGTTCTCCAAACTACTCAAAATGTCTGCTACCAGTTCTCTAGAACCTGTCAGAACCTGCTGGATTTCACCTCTGGATGGGAGGATGAAGTATTCTTACAGATTGATAAAATAAAATATCCCTGCTCTTTATAGGACAAGCCACCAACAAGGGGAAAGGGTTGGATGGAGAAATAAAAAATGATTAGCCTGCTAATTTCCTACAAACAAAGACACAAACCCATGGAAATGCTTGTAATCTCTCTCTCTTTGTATATATGCCTATTTGTATGTTGTCTAAGCTGAAGAATAGAATTCTTTTTAAAAAAATGATTTTACTTCTTTGTTGTAAGACAGTGTTTGATTTTTATACCATGAGGTTTCTGACTTCAGTTCTGCCAACTGTTTGAGGTTTGTGGCACAAACACAGCAACAAAAGACAATACTGTGAGTTAAAACTTTACAGTACCATATCTCAAACTGAAGATCTTTTTCAGATTGTAAATGGGGATGCAATCTTTGGCACTTTTCCAGAACCTGGTTGTCAGGAAAGGTTAGATGGAATTCTCATATCTTTGTAATAGGAATGGGTGAGCATCTTTTTCCTCTCAAAGGCTGAATTCATTTTGTGGTTATTTTGATTGGAAGCCACGTGATAGGCAAGGTTGAAACAAACCAAAGTTAGGACCATAAGATCATGGATAGATGTGACTGTCCCAGTGAGATGCAGATAGGTGAGGGTGGGGGGTATAAGGTAGCTTTCATTTTATCATCCAGTTTTCTCACTGGAAATAGGATCCAAAACTGATTCCTTAAAGAAACAAACATACATACATACATACATACATACATACATACATACATACATACATACATACATACATATATCATAATACCAAACAGAAGCTTAACTTTGCTACCCATACTCTAAACCAGGGGTCTCCAACCTTGGCAATTTTAAGGCTGGCGGACTTCAACTCCCAGAATTCCTCAGCCAGCATGGTGTATGCTGGCTGGAGAATTCTGGGAGTTGAAGTCCAACAGGTTTAAAGTTGCCAAGGTTGGAGATCCCTGCTCTAAACAACTATTTAAAAAAAATCTTTATTACAGATTAGCAACCAAATTTAAATAAAATGTGTTAAATAAAATCTGCAAATTAAAGTTACAAGGCAGTACATAAAGAATAAAATACTGGTAGCCCTTGTTCAGCAACTGTCTCAATTTAGCAATAATTCACAGTTATGGTAGTGATGAAAAAGTAATTTTATGATCAATCTTTTTCTTTACAACCTTCACAGGTCAAAGAAAAGCTGAAGAAAGATCCTAACTAAACACAGACAGTTTCATTTAGCATCTGCTTTTCTTAATGACCAAATTGCCAGTCTCAGTGGTGGATGCTAAAGGAAGCCTAGCTATAAAACATATCAGATAAAAGATGTAGTCATTCCTGCATTGCAGCCATACATGAACTGAAAGCTATTTTCAATGACAAATGTTGTCCTGGGGTCTTTTATCTGCTAAAAAAAATTAAGAAGTAGGACAATTAATCATCAGCCTCCATCATCTTATCAATATGGATACATTTAACAACAAATTACAGTACACCCACTGGAGGAGCTAGGACTTGATGGAAGAGTCCTGGGAAGAAAGCAATGGGTTTAGTGTAAGCATCTGGACAATCAGAATCATTGTAGTGTAGACACTTCACCATCCTTTATTCTTGGTTTCCAGTGAAGATCAGAAAACATTCATTTCTACATTAATCTAAGTCCATATCTGGAATCTCCTTAGTTTATAAACTAAACTAACTTTGAACTGCAAGCTACAGACCTATAAGAGTTAACAATCAAATAACAATTCCTTTCTAAACCTCCTATCTATAGTATTTGTACCCAAGGATGATTTACGGAGAACCTAAAAAGGGCTTGCCTGTGTTTTACTGTTATTCCAATTGATCACTATAAATATTCTATTCAATATAATTGCCTGTTTATTTAAAACAGTTGTAAAACATGGAATGGTGGTGAAATGTAGAAGAGAAGGAGGCTTCACAATTGCTAATAATATATCATGGTCAACTACAGGATGGGAGGCATAAGGTCATTAACCTTAGAACATAAGTTACCCAGCCTTCCTAAAGGTAGAAACTGAAACTAAAACAATTCATTTTGGTCATTAACCAGCAAAATAGAGAATCATTTTTATTGTTTGCTTTGACAGTATAAATTTTATCAGATCCGTGGTTCTGAAACGGAAAAACAAAAGGAAGCCCATCACAGAGGGCTGACCTAAGAGAAATAATGCCATCCTGATTTGGTTTCTGTGAAAACAAGTTTCAGTTTAGCGAAATTTTGAAGCAGACATTGAATGACTCTCAATCTCAGTTCTCTCACTTGTTAAATTAGACATAAGAAAAATCAGTTGTATACAATTGTGTAAAGTTTAAATCCAAAGAATGTGTTATCATTTTGAGTAGTGGTTACAACACCTGCAGAGTTTTGCGTTTGTAACTAGGAGGAAGATGGGATTGAAGGTAAGAAGAGTTGTGCTCACTGTCTCTTGAGTGGTTAATGTGGGCCCTGTAACGTTCTCCCAGCAACGTTAGCTCAGGAAGTAAGCAGCCCACCACACTATCTGCTCAGTTCTTTTGGTTGTTTTGTTAAAGTGGAGAGAATGAGTTTCAACTCTCCTTCTGAAAGTTAGTCAAGACACACTGAACCCCCTCATAGGCATGGACCCATCAAAGGATTGTAGATTGTGACAGGAATCAAAAAAGGCAAACAGAGAGGACAAAAATTATGATTTATTTACTTAGGAAAGACCTTTTCAAAATTCTCCTTCTCATTAATATAATTGTTTTTTCATAGTTGTTTGCTAGAGGAAAATAACCTGACTTATTTTAAACAAAGTGGTATCCCCGTGAAAGATTTTTTAAAATCCAATATCTGTGCTTATTTAGCTCCATGTACATCTTGAAATTATTCGAAGAGCTCAGGGTGATTTATATGCTTTTTAATCTTCCTATTTTATCTTTACAATTATCCCATGATAAAAATTAGGCAAAGCCAGCTGGATGATTTTCAGTTGTATTCTCTCAGCCCTAGGAAGGAGACAATGGCAAGTAACTTTTGAAATCTTGTCAAGAAAATTATGAAGACTAATGCAGGCATCTACACTGACTTGAAGGTACTAAAGGTTGAGGTTCAATCAATACAAATCAATTGGTTATAGATATTTTTCATATTTTCTTGACTTCAATTAAATTCTATATAGCATAATAGATATATCCCAAATGGGATCCATAAATAAATAGATATATCCCAAATGGGATCCATAAATAAATAGATATATCCCAAATGGGATCCATAAATAAATTAATCAACAGCCATTTTAACACAGAAACAACATTAGCAAAACTGGGTGTGTTAAGTGAAAACAGCCCCAAAGTTTTTATCTTATCTTATGAAGCATATTATGTGACTCCATCTTGTGTCTAACCCAAAGATTCATGACTTGAATCTGTGTCTTCCTACTGTCAATCCAAAATAATATAACTATGTTGAGATCTCTAATAGTGCAGAAATTCTGTCAAACATGGCATTTACAGGCTGGCAGTTCAAAATGCAAATGGAAAACAAGGTGCTTGGAGTGAAATATTTTATTTCAATTGATCTGAAATAGCCCATTGACACTTCAGATCGAGTATGTCTGCCCAAATCATTTCTTAGGCTCATATTGCTCCAATATGTTGTAATTGTAACTATTTTTGGCTGTGAGAATTGTAGATCCAACACATCTAGGGTATCTCAAGTGATAAAATACTTTTACCTTGTTATACTTTGTGACAAGGGAGCTGCAATCTTTGAAATACAATTCACATGGACCTTGATCAAAGAGAGAGAGAGAGAGAGAGAGAGAGAGAGAGAGAGAGAGAGAGAGGGAGAGAGAGAGAGAGAGAGAGAGCACTTCCACCAGTGTTTTACTTCTCAAACTCTCACAAACTATTTAAAAGTCATCTACCATGTCACAATCCGCAGTCTCAACACTTCTTGCCAACTAGAAATGTTGAGAGAAAAGAATGAAAATCATGTCCCCATCCTGAGCTGCTGTAAGTTTCACAGCAGCTTTCCACTTACCCCACCCTACATCTCATGCTTCACATGAAAATGAAAGAGAAAATGAGATGAAAATACAACTATAAATAAGTAGCTTGATTCTTTTACCATAGTTCATCCTTTGCCAAAGTAAAAGAATCAGAAACAGAGAAATCTTATCAGGTTTGTCTAGATTGCTGAGGTGGAGCCATTTAGCCAGTATTCAGCCAGAATTTCCCTTATAGGGACTGTTCTACCTTCCAGCAATTATAGCTTTGAACATAATTTACTGTATTTATTGATAGTGACATTATCAGCAGCTTCAACATGCAGTAGGTTGGTGGCTCTTTATAGGAAGATTTGCAGATTTATGGTTATTTATCATTGATTTTCAATGACCCATGTGTGAGCTTGCAGTTTTGACATTTTAGTAAGATCTGTTGTGTTGTTTTGTTGCAACATATTTTAAGATAGTTGGATGTGGCTCCCAAATTTAACAAGGGGTGGGAAAATTGATTTGTAAATATAAAAATCTATTTTCTTCCTTTTGAATTGAAAATTTCCAGTTACTTGAATCAACTTCAAATTCAATAATAGCAAACTGTGACTTTGCAACTATAATTAAATATTGGGATGCAATTTTCATATTCGCATTAGAAATGTTATAAGTGGGGCATGTGTTTCGTACAACTTGCTAATCTTTCTTAGGTATTTGTATGTATATACATTATAGTTGCTGTAATAACTTCAAAAATTCTGCACAATCATTCTGTGACTTCTTTGGGGTATAGGTGACAGATGACTTGATGATATACATTTGTAAAGTTCATAATACAACATCTTTTTAAAAAACAGTTGCTAGGCATTTAGTTGGAATCAATGGGAATGTAATACTCCGTTTCCATGTGGAGTCTGTGCTCTCTGAACTTGCTTGTTTTCTTGAGGTTTCATTACCCTAATTAGGTAACATCATCAGGGCTAGTAATTACCATTTTCCTCTGATGTCCTTCCACTTCTTTGAAGATTCTACAAGTATACTTGTGCAGGTTGACAGATCTTACACCTGTAAGTATTGTTTCCCATGTAATGGCTTAAGACAGGGCAATCAAACTCGCAACAACACTTTGCCATCACGTGATGTACCACTTTCCCCCTTCGCTAAACTGGGGATGTGGCCAGCACATGATGCCTCCAGCATATGGGTGGGGAGTTTGACACCCCTGTCTTAAGAGAAAAGAGATAAGTCAGTAAACACTCCCACTAGGGAGGAATGCTTGTGAAGTTGACAGATTTTGCTGAAATGAATAAATTAACTTCTTTGATTAGAGGCAAGATGTTATCTGTATTTATTGCTGACTGAAAGTTTGTGATTTATGGTTTTCATTATTAGACAGGTTAAGATACAGAAAGAACATTAATGTGATGTAACTTTAAAGAGTTAAAGTTACATCACATTACTGTTCTTTCTGTATCTTACTTAGGTCAAAATATATTCATACTTATAACTGCCACGGAAAATATCAGAAACCATTTCTTTATACTTTTCCCCCTTTTCTATTTTTCCTTAAATTTTATTCCATTTATTTTTCATTTTTCCTTCTTACTGAAATTGTGTTAGATTTTATCTTTTAGTTCAAAAGTTTTTAATAAAAATGTTATGTAATAAAGTAGAGGTAGTCCTCGAGTTACGATCAGAATTTCTGTTGTTAAGCGAGACATTTATTGTGTGAGTTTTATTACCTTTCTTGCCACAGTTGTTAAGGGAATCACCGCAGTTGATAAGTTAGCAACCCAGTTGATAAATGGACCTGACTTCCCCATTGACTTTGCTTGTCAGAAGGTTGCAAAAGAGGGTCACATGACCCTGGGACACTGCAACCGCCCTAAATATGAACCAGTGTCATTTTGATCACATGATCATGGGGATGCTGGAAAGGTCGTAACTGTGAAAAACAATCGTAAGTCACTTTTTCCATGCCCATTGTAAACTTTGAACAGTCACTAAGTGAACTATTGTAAGTCGAGTACCTGTATATGCTTTAAAAAAAATCTCTCTGGCTTCTTAGAAACATTTAGTGAGGGAGAAGCCAGCTGTACTGTTAAAATGCTTTTACTATTAGGTCTTTTTCCCATTAACATTCAATCAGAATTTGGTTTCCTGTAATTTCAGGCTATTGTTCCATGACCTTCTGGTATTCTTATGAGACTTAATCAGGGTTAATTGTTTTTCCCCTGAGTCTCCACTTACTGGGTTCCTTGAATCACTAGTCATAGTCTTAGTTTCCAATCTATTGATTATTCTCATTGCCTTTCTTTCTTTATACCTGTTCCAGTTTCTCTGATTTGCTCTTCAAGTGTGGTTGCCCAGAAGTGTGGGGCTTAATTGGCATTTAGATCAAAATACTAAGCAAGCTCTAATAGCTAGTTTGTTTGGTTGTTTTCTTTTATTGATTGTAAACTGATTTTTTTTAACAGCTTGGGCTTGTATTATGTATTGGTTAGAGTTCTTTATGCTATAGTGTTGTCTTGGTTTTGGTTTTAATTCTTTGTCACCCAGATGCTTTGCTGTGAGATGAGCTGCCATTTTTTTAAAATAATCAACAAAAAACAAACTCAAGGTAGGTTCTGACACAGAATATAAAGGGCAGTGCCAGAAAGTAAGGCTGATACTGTATATGCTATGAAATTCTTTATTAGCACAACAGTCCTAAAACTGGTTGATCTCTGACAGTTGTAGAATAGTAAAACTGTGCTTTAAGAGGATACAAATAGTTATCTTAAGTGATCTGCAATGTTTTGATTATTGACAGATGCAATCCATTAATCTTTTTTTTAAAGTGATTATACATTTGCTGCGAGAGTCTTATCCATTATTTGTTAAATGTAAGCCTATGCAAATGCAATGTTTGTACTAAATTTTTGCACATTTTTACTTGGGTTATTTTTATTATTATCATTGGTAGCTCATACTGATGGGTGGAAAATATGATAAGAGAACATACATTTCAATTTATGTATTGAACAGTGTAGGCAATTTGTGAACTATTATTATTAAAAAGATAATTCCGAGTAAAGTTCATATTTTCAGTCACACACCCGAGTTCAGATATTAGGGTTATTTCTCAGCAATTGGCCTGAATTTTCTAGGTTCCCATTTTTAACAGTTGGGGATGTCAAAGGTCTCCTCCGGGTTCCATCTACCAGCCAATGCCATCTGGCTATTACCCGGGGGAGGGCCTTCTCTGTGGCAGCTCCGGCCCTCTGGAATGAACTCCCCGCAGGGATTCAGACCCTCACCTCTCTCCAGGCCTTCCGAAAAGCCGTCAAAACCTGGCTTTGCCGGCAGGCCTGGGGGTGATGAGTTCCCTCCCCTCTCGACATGTATGGTTGTGCGGCTGTTGCTTATTTTTATTATTTGTTTTTCGTTTTTTATGTTCCCCTTTTTCCCCCTTTTGAATTGTTCGCCGCCCTGAGTCCTCCCGGAGAAGGGCGGCATATAAATAATAAAATTCCAATCCCAATTCCAAAGGCTTCATGGAGATCCAGTTTGAAAGGAATAATTTCCTACTCTTCAAAATATTTATCTTTCTTGCCTCTTTAATTATTGTTGAAAATATGAGAGAGGACAAGAAAGAGAAGCTCATTCAGTTAGTTGATCTTGAATATTGTAATCCGGGAGTCTTTAGTACCTCGTAGGATCCCTGCTCTGGAGCTTGTCGGGTGTGAGTCCCTACTGGTGACGCTGGACCTCAAGGGTCAAGTGGGTTTGCTGCTCACGTACCTGCCTCCCAACTGCGTTGCAGCAGCCCTCCCCTCGCTCCTCGAGTCAGTAGCCGAGCTGGCAGTTGAGTTCCCTAGGCTTATGGTTCTGGGGGACTTCAATTTGCCTTCGCTCGGTGAACACTCTGATGGAGCGCAGGAGTTCATGGCTTCCATGACAGCCATGGGCTTGACCCAAGTAATTCGAGGCCCAACCCACTCAGCGGGTCACACGCTCGACCTCGTATTCCTCTCGGAGCAGTGGAGTTATGATCTTGGTCTGAGGGGAAATGAGACCATTCCCCTGTCGTGGTCAGACCACTGCCTACTGAGGCTAGACTTCCGGAGGCCAAACCCCCACCGTAGGGAGGAGGAACCGACCAGGTGGTTCCGCCCCAGGCGACTTATGGACCCAGTAAGGTTCCAGACGGAGCTTGGGGTTATTCCAGATGCTCTCGCCCACAGTTCGGCGGAGACTCTTGCTGCTGCCTGGCACTCGGCAGCATCAGAGTCTCTTAACCGGATTGCGCCACTACGGCCCCTCCGGGTCAGCGGCCCACGGAGGCCTCCTTGGTTCACCGAGGAGCTCCGTGAGACAAAGTGCCGGAGGAGACGCCTAGAGCACCTGTGGAGGTCTGATAGGTCCGAGTCGAGCCGGGCACTGTTGACAGCTTGCACCAAGGAGTATATTCGGGCTCTAAGAACAGCCAAAAGATCACACATTGCCTCCTTGGTAGCGTCCGCCGAGTCCCGCCCAGCCGCCCTGTTTAGGATAACCCGCTCCCTCCTAAATAGGAGGGAGACGGAGAACCCTTTACAGGGTAAGGCTGAGGAATATGTACAGTTCTTGGCGGACAAAGTTGCTCGGTTTCGATCGGACCTGGACTCCACTCTTGCAGATCCAGCCGAGACACAAGGGAATGATCTGGCAGACCATCTCTGGGTTGAGTTTCAGGATGTTGCCTCCGGGGATGTGGACAAGGCTATGCGAGCTGTGAGCGCCTCCACCTGTATACTGGACCCGTGTCCCTCCTGGCTGGTTGCCAACAGCAGTGAGGTGACACGAGGCTGGATCCAGGCGGTTGTTACCACCTCTCTTCGGGAGGGACACCTCCCCACCGCGCTGAAGGCGGCGGTGGTGAGACCCCTCCTGAAGAAACCGTCCTTGGATCCAGCAATTCTTAACAACTACCGTCCAGTCTCCAACCTCCCCTTTGTGGGGAAGGTTGTTGAGAAGGTGGTGGCCTTCCAGCTTCAGCGTACCTTGGAGGAAGCTAACTATCTTGACCCCTTCCAGTCTGGCTTCAGGCCCGGTTACAGCACAGAAACCGCTTTGGTCGCATTGACCGATGATCTCTGGAGAGCCAGAGATGGAGGCCATGCGTCCATCCTGGTTCTCCTTGACCTCTCAGCGGCTTTCGATACCATCGACCATGGTATCCTTCTGCGACGACTGCGGGAGGTGGGAGTGGGAGGCACTGTTCTACAGTGGTTCTCTTCCTACCTCTCGGACAGGTCGCAGTCGGTGTTGGTGGGGGGGCAGAGATCGTCCCCGAGGCCCCTTACTTGTGGGGTGCCGCAGGGTTCGGTCTTATCCCCCCTACTATTTAACATATACATGAAACCGCTGGGCGAGATCATTCGGAGGCACGGGATAAAATACCACCAATATGCGGACGATACACAGTTGTATCTGTCCGCCCCGTGCCAACTCAATGAAGCGGTGGAAGTGATGAACCGGGGCCTTGAGGCTGTTAAAGACTGGATGAGAGCTAACAAACTGGTGCTCAACCCGGAAAAGACCGAGTGGCTGTTGTGTTTTCCTCCCAAAAATTTGGTTAATGTTCCATCAATCAGGCTGGGGGGACAAAATTTATACCCCTCAGACAGGGTCCGCAACTTGGGAGTCCTCCTGGACCCACAGCTGAGTTTCGACCATCATTTGTCAGCTGTGACCAGGGGGGCATTTGCTCAGGTTCGCCTGATGCGCCAGTTGCGGCCCTACCTGAACCGGGAGGCTCTCACAACAGTCACTCGAGCCCTTGTGACCTCTAGGCTGGAATACTGCAACGTGCTCTACATGGGGCTGCCCTTGAAGAGCACCCGGAGACTTCAGCTAGTCCAGAATGCGGCCGCGCGAGTGATTGTGGGCGCACCACGGTTTGCCCACATAACACCGATCCTCCGTGAGCTGCGCTGGCTACCTGTTGATCTCCGGGTGCACTTCAAGGTCCTACTTACCACTCACAAAGCGCTCCATGGTAGTGGATCTGGCTATTTGAGAGACCGCCTTCTGCCAATTACCTCCCTGCGTCCCATCAGATCGCACAGGGTAGGCCTCCTCCGAATCCCATCCGCCAGTCAGTGCCGACTGGCGACTACTCGGAGGAGAGCCTTCTCAGTTGCAGCTCCGACGCTATGGAACAATCTCCCCGTGGAGATTCGCACCCTCACCACCGCCCAGGCCTTCCGCACAGCCCTCAAGAACTGGCTAGCCCGTCAGGCCTGGGGATGAAAAATCTTAGTTTGTCCCCTCCCGAATGATGAATGAATGTTGTGCTCTATTTTTAATATTATGTATTGTCTTATGTCTTTTGTCTTTGTACCCCCTTTCCCGTGTTTTGTAAGCCGCCCTGAGTCCCCTCAGGGAAAAGGGCGGCCTATAAATTATAATAAACATTCCAAACATTCAAACATTCAATAGTAACTTTAATTGAAGTTATTTTTTGTTGAGTCAAATTTTGGAATTTATTTAATATTGAACCTCAGTGAAAAAGAAGTAACAAAGGACTTTGGAGCATACATAAATTTTGATGACTAAATAAACCTAGAATCTGTACTAATGTTTTCACTGACTCATTAATCAAGCTGAACTTATGCTATGAAGAGTGCTGGAAGTTGGATGGTGGACAGTAGATCACATTTTTAGGATTAATCCAGACTTCTTCCAGGAATGTAATATGGAAATATGATAGAAATAATATGTAAGCCTCCCATACTGGCTCTGAAAAACAAGGGTTGCACCTACTCTATTTTCATGAAACTGTTGTTCAAGCTAGATTTCCATCCTAGAACTTGATTTCTATGTGAGAGCTTTACCTAGGGAAAAATAAATGCTTCTTGGTGAGTAAATGGGTTTAAAGAATAGGGCCACCAAGATGTAACTCTGAAAACTAATTAAGAACAAAGTGTATGGGGGAGGAAAATCTGTGCATTCCAGTGGTCCAAGCTTTACAGTGTTTCAGATAACAAGGAATTTAGGGTGGTGAAGCAACACTGAGTTTTTTTGTTTGTTTTAGTTGAATCCTTTAACTTCATAGTTAAAAATGAAACTTACTTTTATTTAATGTTAAACTGATGTGTGCAACTTAGAGTATTTTCTCAAAATATTATTGATGCATGGCAATCACAGTATTTTTGTATTGAATCTACCTGGCTGAGTTAAATCTCAGTCCACCTAATTGAAAAAATATGAGAGTCCTTCAATAATCATCACAATTAAAGTGGATGCAGTTGGAAGGAAATAATTCATTTCAACTATTTCCTTATCGATGGTTGGTTTTTAAGTTTTAAATCTTGATTTTTATGTTTTAAGTTGCTACAATGCAAATCAGAGTACCAATTAAATCTTTTCATTGATTAACTTATTTTGCCTGTTCATATTGTATCTTTCTTGAAAACCTTCAGAAAGATAAGTCAGAAGGATAAAAGCATGAATTAATGACACAATGCAATTTTAGAGCATTATCCTGTATCTCAAAATAAAAATATAGTAGTAAAATCATGCAGAAAATAGATGGGAGCATTTAAATTTCAGAAGGTAAGCAATTCATAAGACAAAAATGTTGTTGTTGTTGTATTGATGTTGCTATACCCTCTTCTCACCCAAATGTTGTTCCAAACTGTTTCTACGGTCTTTTTTTAGAAATCACAAACATTGATAGAGAATCAAGAGGGGCAGCTGGCACAGAGATCATCCTAGTCTTAACTCCCGCTTACCAAATCAATATGCTTCCCGTGTTCTACATCATGCTAAACCTAGACCAAAAAACTATGATTTCTGTCTTCATGTAACACATTATATGCAAATAAATAAATAAATAAATCACATTTTTAATGTAATGATTCAGTACACACAGCATGCAAAGAGAAGGAGAAGGTTTCCTCAATATACTGAAACACAAACCAACCAAACTCATTTTCGCTTAGTCCAGTGTGTGGAGTGAATTTAGTCATTATGTATCTTGGTAAGTATTTTATTTGTCAGGTATGTGTTTGAACGTGCATTCATGCATACATTTCATGCTACTTTAAGTTGGGGGGGGGGAGAAGGAAGTAATGCATTCCTCTATTTTGATTGGGTGGGTGTTCTGACATCCAAATAATCTCTCTCGTGATTTGCCATATTTGCAATGAAAAATAAACCCTATATTCTCAGATGAGTTTTAATGCCAACTTTTGATTTCAGTTGCACTGCAGTGTAATGTTTCTTTTGGTAATTTTTATAGTTAGATTTAAGAGGCAGACCTGGAAGAGGGATCTGAGAGAGAAGAGTTTAAAAATATGAAGAACTTTTTAATGAGGGGTGGACCCTAATTCGATCATCTTCTCTCCCATCTCATCAAAGCCAGGAATTTTGATGGGCTACTTCTGCTTGAGATTAAATTTACTATTAAGATTAAAATATTGATTTCTGGTTTCTGGGGAATTGATCTGTTAAGAACAGCTTGCTTCTTTTGGTATGGAGATATTTCCTGTTTGACAATTAAAGGGTGGGGCAAGTCAGTGTGTTGGTAATTGGGGAGGACATTCTCCCACCCCCCAAAATAGATGGTAGAAAAGAAAACAAATAATTTTATTTCATTAAATGAATGTGACTTTTAAATTTTCTTCTCAAACAATATCTAAGAAAAAAAAATCCAAAATCCACACCTACAAGATTTCTATATTAGCCAGTATAACACAAGAATATATAACCTTTCTATGAAAAAAAGCAGAGACTGTAAATATGTACTATTTTTGTAGGATTGAATTTGGCAGAACTTAATGCTGTCAGATAGATCCAGCTGATAAATGTGAAGTTTGCAAATTGCCTTCCAGTTTTCAGGTTTAGGATCTGTTCTAAAACCTAAAGTAATAGTTTTTGTAATGTTTTCTACCTTTTGTTACAGTGCAGCGGAAGTGTGGTTTCTATGTTGATTGAATATAGTACGTGAAGGAAAGCACAGCTTTCTATGAAATTATATCCAGCTTCTTTTTCAAAACTCAGAATAGCTTTAGGTGGCCAAAACTACATGTGGTGCTTGCTGAATTCAAGGGTTCTAACTTAACATTGTTCAGTCATTTTGAGGATTTGTTCATTTTAAAAATGAACTTTAAAGGGCTTTAAATTGCCCATCAATCTGGGCAGTCAAGAGGAAATACTTAAGTTTAGAATTTCTTCTCCTTGGACAAATGAATTGCATTTCTCATTTAATGAATCATGTCTAAATGAGTATATATATCTCGGCTGTTTCTTCCTTTTAACTGCCAGTGGGGGTTTGAACTGATGGGGTGGGAGCTTGGCTGTGTCCTGATTGGGTGGAGGTGTGTCCTGATTGGGTGGAGGTGTGTTCTGATTGGTTGGGGGTTTGTGTTTCATGTAAGGATAGGAGGGGTTTAAAGAGGCTAATTGTGCATTTGCAGTCTGGCTTCTGGTCCTTGGTCGTGCCTCCTCATCAGTGTGTGTTTTTGCCTGTTTTCTTTGTGGATGTTTGGTGGTGATATTCTGTGTGGCTCTTGTGAGTGTGGGCCTGGTGTCATTCATCATGTTCGGGACTCGTTTATCAATAAGGGCAGGCTTCCAAATGGCTGGCAGGCGGGAGGTATCGTCCCGCCTGTTCATGCTGTGTGGGCGTTTTCTATCTCAATGGCTTCTCTGATTATTCGGTTGTTGAAATTTTCAGCCTTGGCGATAGTTCTAGTATTAAAATCAATCCTTACATGAAACACAAACCCCCAACCAATCAGAACACACCTCCACCCAATCAGGACACACTTCCACCCAATCAGGACACAGCCAAGCTCCCACCCAATCAGTTCAAACCCCCACTGGCAGTTAAAAGGAAGAAACAGTCGAGATCTCACATTGCTCCTGGAAGCACCAAGCCTGAAGAAGCCTGAAGATGACGAATGAGACTTCGTTGAAACGTCGCCAAGACATCTCCAATTTTACGCGAGAGAAAACCCGAATAACTAGAGACCTACATACTAACACCCGCGAAAACCTCAGGAGAATATATATATATGTATGTATGTATGTATGTATGTATGTATATATATATATATATATATATATATATATATATATATATATATATATATATATATATATATATATATATATATATATATATATATATATATAGTGTTTGTGCTGATAAATAAATAAAGGGAAACTAGTATAGATCTATTTCAAGCTATTTAGCTCTCATCAGCTAGCCATACCCTTACTGGGATTCGAACCTGGGCATATATATATATATATATATATATATATATATATATATATATATATATATATATATATATATATATATATATATATATATATATATATATATATATATATATATATATATATATATATGCAATGTTGTCCAACCATGTGATTTCTAATTGGGGGGATGCCTTATTTTGTTATTATTTTGAAGGATAATTAACCTCAAATGAAACTCTAACCTGTTTTTTCTTTTCCAAGTACAGGTAATCCTCGACTTATAACCGTAACCGATCCCAAAATTTCTGTTGCTGAGCAAGATAGTTGTTATTTGAATTTTGCCCCATTTTACAACCTTCCTTACCACAGGTGTTAGTGAATCACTGCAGTTGTCAAGTTAGCAATATGGTTGTTGAATGAATCTGGCTTACGCCATTGATTTTGCTTGTCAGAAGGTTGCAAAAGGTGATCATATGACCATGGGACACTGCAATTTTCATAAATACGAACCAATTGCCAAACATTCAAATTTTGCACCACAGAGATGCTGCAACAGTTATAAGTGTGAAAAACAATCATAAGTTACTTTTTTCAATGCTGTTGTAACTTCCAACAGTCACTAATTAAACTGCTGTAAGTTGTGGACTACCTGTAATTTCATATGTAGTGTTACGGGTAGTCCTTAATTTCTGCTTGCAATTGAGCCCAACATTTCTGTTCCTAAGTAGAATGGTTGTTAAGTGAGTTTTGTCCCATTTTGCAACTTTTCCTACCACAGATGTTAAATGAATCACCACAATTGTTAAGTTAGTCACACTAACTTCCCCGTTGACTTGTTTGTCATAAGGTTGCAAAAGATAATCAAATGATCCTGAGACATTGCAACCATTATAAATATGAGTCAATTGAATTAAGCATCTGAATTTTGATCATGTAACCACAGGGATGCTGCAATGGTCATAAGTATGAAACACAGTCATAAGTCATTTTTTTCAGTACCATTGTGTCTGTCTGTCTGTATGTATGTATGTGTATGTATGCATGTATGTGTATGTATGTATGTATGTATGTATATATACATTTTTGAACTGTGAGCCGCCCTGAGTCCCCCCAGGGAAAAGGGCGGCATACAAATAAAGGGAAAAATGAAAAAATGAAATATATATATAGCCAGTAAGGATATGGCTAGCTGATGAGAGCTAAATAGCTTGAAATAGATCTATACTAGTCTTCCTTTATTTATTTATCAGCACAAATAAAACACAAATATAACAAAGGCAACAGTAAAAATATTGGGTTTCTGTCGTGATGGACTCTTGTGACGAGCCAATTGACAGATGATGGAAGCAGTTAGCTTCCTCCCATAATTGGGGCTTACCAGGGGTTGTGACACTAAATATATATATATATATATATATATAAATACACATACATACACACATATACACGCACATATACATACATGCATACACACATAGAGATGTATTAGATATAAATATATAGATAATTGTAGATGATAAGAGTTGCTAAGTCACAGGATATCTTTAAACTACTTAGATAATTTTAAAAATTATAAACTGGGACCATCAGCCTTTAGATACAAGGTAAGCATAAGTATTCTGAACATCATGGAGATCATGTTAAAAAAAAATGTCTGTAGAAGGAATTCATTGTCTTGATGTAGTAAAGAAAAGATGAAATTTACCCTCAAAGATTTGGAATCTATGCCGTCCCAATATTGCCAAGTAGCAATTCTCAATATTGGCAATGCTGCTGAATTACAGAAAATTAGCAAAATCTAGAGGTCCTCTAGCCCTTGACATATGTATTGAATTTCTACCACAAATTAAACAATACACATAGAACATAGTGTCTAGACTGGTTGAGCTGATTCCAATATTTTAAAAAAATTCATATATTATAGAAGTAGTGAATGTCATCTCACTTCTTGGTGGTCATCTCTGGAATGGTAAGATGTAGCAGATTTCCCCTCTTTAATATTGAAGGTACAGCTTTGTCCTCAAAAGAGAAAATGTAAATATTTACCTTTCAAGCTACATCAATGCCATTTCTGAAAGTGCCACTTTGAATTGAGGGATCTGATGGACTTCCAACCCATAGGCTCAGCCTACATTAGAGAAGCCTTTAAAGCAAACCTGAAAGCTAGAAAAGGGAGGTGCGGCCTATTTTCTTACCTATTGTTTAGTGGAACTCCCGGAACTAGGTGATTTTTTTCTAGCCCAGTTTATTGAATTTTATTGCAGTCTGAAATAGTGTAAAATGTGATGGATATGAAGAAAAGCAATCTATTTGGTTACCTTGAGGTATAATCTTATGAATAGATAAATACATATTTGAATAAGTATTTATAATGATGAGAATCATTTTTTTTGTATAACTGTACAAATGGGATAAAGGGAAAACCTTTTGAATGATATTAACGAATTGGTTAGCAGGAACGATACTTTTTGATTGGAGAAACACATTCATGTGAAGATGGGCTTGCTGCCTTGAATTGTCTTTTTAACTTCATTCCATGTATTAACAGTTATTTTGAAATAATATGTTAATTCATAACATATAGAAATAACGTGAACTCTTGAAGATACTAGATAATTTACCTTCTTCTGAATTTAAAAATCCAGCATATTCAATTCTATTTGATCTTCTATCTTTATATTATTTGTTAATCTTAAAACCTGCTAATGCACTCAAATATTTTAACTTGTCCCTTAGTGTCCTTTTAAATGATCTTCCAGAATCAATGTCAAATTACTTACAAAAGCCCTTAACTTACAAGTTTCTTTTAAATCTTTATTCCCACAATCCTCTCGTTTTATATCTCAAGTCAATATTTCAAGATAAAAATAAAAGGTGAGAAGACATTGGGTATCCATGTGTTGTTCCTTTTTGTATCTCACAGGGTTTGTTAGATCACCATTAACTTCTAGCGTGGATTGATAGTAAACTAGACATCCCTAGAAAAATTGCATCTGAGATTGACAGCCAGATAAGGACTTCTTTCTCCCATTATTATTGGTTATCACTGATACTAGGAGACAAATTTTAAATTTATCTTTTATATTAAGTTTCTAGATCATTTGTCTTACATAATCATTGGCCATAAATCAAACTAAACTGAATCTATCCCTTATATAAATTGACACCCAGAGAGGCATTAACTCTGATATATTTAATTCTAAAAGGTGAAACTAATATATGAGATAGACTCATTACAGGCAAAGCAAGATAGTTCAAGCCGTGATTTGTCATAATTGTGATGATTATGGATTACAGCTCATGAAAACCCCAAATCCACAATCTCAGAAAATTAGAATATTACATGCAATCAATAAAACATGGATTGCACATAGAACAATATCGGACCTCTGAAAAGTATAAGCATACATATGTACTCAGTACTTGGTTTGGGCCCCTTTTGCAGCAATTACTGCCTCAATGCGGCGTGGCATGGAAGCTATCAGCCTGTGGCACTGCTGAGGTGTTATGAAAGATGCTTCAATAGTGGCCTTCAGCTCTTCTGCATTGTTCAGTCTCATGCCTCTCATCTTTTTCTTGGCAATGCCCCATAGATTCTCTATGGGGTTCAGGTCAGGCGAGTTTTCTGGCCAATCAAGTACAGTAATACCATGTCATTGAACCAGATTTTGGGTCTTGGGGGAGGTGTCAAGTCCTGCTGGAAAATGAAGTCAGCATCCCCATAAAGCTCGTCTGTGGAAGGAAGCATGAAGTGCTCCAAAATCTCTTGTTAGACAGCTGCATTGACCCTGGACTTAATGAAGCACAGTGGATGAACACCAGCAGATGACCAATGGAAACTTCACACTGGACTTCAAGCATCTTGCAGTGTGTGCCTCTCCATTCTTCCTCCATACTCTGGGTCCTTGGTTTCCAAATGAGATTCAAAAGTTGCTCTCATCAGAAAAGAGGACTTTGGACCACTTAGCAACAGACCAGGTTTGTTTTTCTTTAGCCCAGGTAAGTCGCTTCTGACGTTGGTTGTTCAGGAGTGGCTTGACAAGAGCAATACAACATTTGAAGCCCATGTCCAGGATCTGTCTGTATGTGGTGGCTCTTGATGCACTGACTCCACCCTCAGTCCACTCCTTGTGAAAATCCCCAACACTTTTGAATGGCCTTTTCCTGACAATCCTCTCCAGGCTGTGGCCATCCCTGCTGCTTGTGCACCTTTTTCTTCCACACTTTTCCCTTCCACATAACTTTCTATTAATGTGCTTTGATACAGCACTTTGGGAACATCCAACTTCTTTTGCAATTACCTTTTGAAGCTTTCTTTCCTTATGGAGGGTGTCAATGATGGTTTTCTGCACAACTGTCAGGTAAGCAGTCTTTCCCATGATTGTGATTCCTACTGAACCAGACTGAGAGACCATTTAAAGGCTCAGGACACCTGCAAAGGTGTTATGGCTTAATTAGCTGATTAGAGTGGGACACTTTGAGCCTAGAATATTGCACCTTTTCACAATATTCTAATTTTCTGAGATTGTGGATTTGGGGTTTTCATGAGCTGTAAGCCATAATCATCACAATTATGACAAATCACAGCTTGAACTATCTTGCTTTGCATGTAATGAGTCTATCTCATATATTAGTTTCACCTTTTACGTTGCATTACTGGAATAAATGAACTTTTACACAATATTCTAATTTTTTGAGTTTCACCTGTATAAATGATGCTTATTAATTTCCTAATCATACCTTTTGCCATACTTAATGCTTTGTGCTAGTGAGTGATCTATGCACTTCTTCAAGATAAAGGTATTTAATATTAGCTTAAATTGCTGAACCACATGTGTGTCTCTGAGTTTTCATTTGACAACTCAGGAATATAAGAGTTTTCTAACAATATACAAGTTAGTCATCTAACATCTATCATGGGGAGATGCTATTGTATTTTTAGTATAATGCATATACCTACATTTTACATCATTTGCCATATAGAGAAAGGGAAGCTTATCTGTGACAATCATCAAGTCTTTAAAAAATAATGAACAGAAAATAACACTTGTTATATTCACTTTATTTTTCAGTCCCCTCTTTACCCTATTCAAGATGCTTTTGTTTTTGTAGATTTTCACGTGTACAGGTATGCAGGTCCTGGCGTATTTGGGTCTTTTCCCATGTAAGATTGAGAATATCTTGCTGACATTTCGACGAGGTCCCACTCGCCATCTTCAGGCTAGTGCCTTCGGCTTCGTGCTTGTGCGAGCAAAGTGTGATCAGCTGCCGTCTTTTTATAAATATTGGTGGGGGTGTGTGGAGTGCTGGCTTTTGTTGCTGTAAGCGGGTTGGTTGGCTGTGTTGTTACATCTTGATTAGTTGATGGACTTGATGTATGCAGATTAGTCAGCTATTTTGTAGCATCCTGTGTGGCTAAGGTACTAGCTGTGTGCCCATTAGTCTTTTGTGTTGTAACGAGTTGGGTAATGGGCTGTGTGATGACATCCTGAACTCTAATGTAGTGACATCCTGAGTCTACAAGTATGTATGTATGTGTGTGTGTGTGTGTGTGTGTGTGTGTGTGTGTATGTATGTATGTATGTATGTATGTATGTATATTCCTTCAAGAACTGTAACAAGTGTATTTCGTGCCAGGTTGCTGACAGTTCTTTTTGCACAATCACAATGTCTTCTTTAAGTTTCTCCTCACCCCTCAGTTATATTAGTATGTGTGTGGATGTATGGTAAAAGATTGCTAACAAATTGTACCCCAGCTTGGCAACCATAATCCATTTTATTAGCACCAATATTGCAGAATGTGTTTCAAAAGGTTGATGGCTAAATTTGATACTTGCTATACAATGATCTAATAAGAAATTATTTTGCATAGGTCCCATCCAAATTGATGGGAACTGTTGAGACAGGAGTTATTTTAATTATGCAGAAAAACTGTTTTGTAAGCAAGCACCACATTATTCAATGTCTGTATATGTGTGATTTGGATTCTCCATTCTCAAATATCAATTTGCCCTGGGAATAAACTTCTCATGCCATCTGACGTTTGTCCATCTGTCTTGAGGGGGTTTTCTCTCTCTCTTTCTCCTCTTCTCACTTTCTCTGAAAATAGTAGCAGCGTCTATTTCTGAACCGGAAATGTGGCAGAAGGGGAACGAAAGAGGGAGGGAGGAGCAAGAGGGAAATGGTAAGGTAGAGAATCTGCTTAAGGTCAGAGGGGGTGAAAAAGAAACAGAGCTGTCCTTACATCTGTCGCAGTCAATTCAACACAACAACATTTTCTTCACGAAAGAAAATACAGAACTTGTTCTATTCTGTGTGAGCTGCCCTGTTGGAATTAGGTGAACCAATTGTGAATGGCTAGAAATTATCCATTGGGAAGTAAACAAACCTTCTTAGGGCTGAATGCAGCCATTGAAGAAGCTGGAAAATGTATTGTATATTCACGACCACCAGCAAGAACAGATGGGAAGCAAAGGATTATTTTGATTCAGGATGAAAATTTATCTCTTTCCTCTTCCTTTCTTTCTTTGGAAGAAATACTTCTAACACAGTGATGGAGAACTTATGACACATGTGTCAAAAGTGACATGCCACAATGTTTTGGATGACATCAGCATTCACCAATATCTGACAACAACTATTCTTGAAAATACACTTTGGAGGCTATGGAGGCTATATAAGAATTGGTGTGTTTCTGCATGACCTCCAGGGCCTTCAAAAATCACATGAGAATAGAGCATTTTTGGGTGTTTTGAAGTGCATGTAGAAGCTAAAGAAGAGCATTCTTTAAAGCTTTTTCAAGAATGAAGACCTTGTATGACCCAGAGCAGCCTTTGACAGACCATGGGAGCCAATTGCACTTTGGACAGCAACACAAAGTAGCATTTTTGAGGGTGAGTAGTAGTGCTAGGGCTGAAGTTTGAGGCCAAGGCTACTTCTCAGGTTCAGTATCAACATTGCTGCTGCTACTGTTCAAGGTGGCTTAAATGTGGAAGGAGATAAATAATTGTTTCTCTTTAGTTTGGGAAGGAGGGTTAGTTGGGGGTGGGTGACATGCCGCAGAGTCAGGTTAGACATTTGCTTAATTTTTGATATGCCAAGCTCAAATGATTTGCCCTTATTGTCCTAACCAATCAACGAAAGATTAATTTTATATTTAAGCATTGAACCATAAACATTTCTATGTTCAATAATGTTGTTGTTTAATGATGAGACAAGATACTTTGTTTATCAGCCAGCTTGAGACAGAATCTAATATTCATTAGGATGAAAGGAAGTGATTGGTCCAAGATCACCCATCTAGTTTCCATGATCCAGGGAGGACTAAAGCTAGGTCTTCCCACTTCTAGTCAAGCTCCTTAATCACTATGTCATACTTATTTTCTTATGTTTATTGGAGTATATCTGAATGAATATTAAGAAATATTTGATTGATTGATTGATTGATTGATTGATCCAAATTATATCCCGCCTTTCTACAGTAGCCTTTTTCATGCAAAAGATAGATAGTATGTCATATGTGTTCTGATCTGGTCAGCTTTTTCCAATATAGACACAAAGACATAAATCAGGAGAAACATCTATACTAATAAGAAACTCTAAAATGCAAAGTTATTCAACATTGTGTGTGTGTGCGCACGTGCGCATGCATGCGTGCGCGTGTGTAATATGTAAACAATATGTAAACTACCTGTGGGTACATAGTTGGAAAGTAAGAATTTGGTGGGAATGCATATTATATTAATTATTTTGCACAATTAAGATTTCAAATGGCAATAGGGTCAAGCAAGGATTGTATCACTTTGTAATTACTTTCTAATAATAAATAATACACAAAGAAAATTGAAGTTTGCCATAACATTTTCTTAAAAATTGTGCCTTACTTGACCACAGGCATATCTCAGCATACAAGCAGAGAACAAACTGAGTTTGTGGAAAATATGTAAAGTGATAGCCTACCTTTCTTTTCTCTCTTCCCCAATCCTTCTTTCTACCTCACCAATTAGGAGGATGTTTCCATTTCTGAGTTTCAACATCAGCGGGCTGGATCCTGTGGCTCATTATAGCATCCATGTGAATGTTGGGTTAGTGGATCAGCACCACTGGCGATACCAAGGAGGGAAATGGGTTCAATGCGGCAAGGCCGAGGGAAACATGCCAGGTATAACTAGAGAAATCATCTCTTTCTTCATTGTGTCTTCTCTCTCTTTCAGAGCAATAAAATTCCAGTCAGGATTCTAGTACAGCAAACATTTAAACAAATCTTTTAAGTGTATTTGCATGAACTACTATTTTGTTTTCTTTTTTTAAAGGAGTAATTTACCACCTTAAATTAAATCTAGTTTAGCCCCATACTATAAAATGAATAATAAAAAATCAGCAATAAAAATATGTGCTTCCCATCCTCAGGCTTCTACCACTATTGGACTCATTCTCCGGCATCTATAGCAGCATGAATGAGGAGAAGGTCCATGATAGTTTAAGCTTCTAGATAACATATTCTATCCAATCCAAGATAATAAAATAATAAAATAAATGCATGAATTTGCATGAATCTGAATGCTTTCTTATTGTGGGCATGCAGCATTTCAGATTGGGGGGGGGGGAATGCTTTGTAACACATGGTGGTGCTCCTGAATTCTCCAATGGCTACTCTTAATAATATTCCTTTCCCCAGGAATATGCAGTTATTATAGAGATGATCAAGCATGTTCCCAAGCACTCATTCTTTTCAACATCACACAGCCCTATTTCTTACACTTATTATTTCTTCACATACAGTATTCAGAATTCATTTTTGGTTCAATTCAGTCATGAATCTTCTATTTTGTATATAGGAATTCATAGATTTAAAATATTTATCTGTTGCTTTTCTACAAAGACTTCCCAAAACATTTACAGGTAAACCTCAACCATAACGAAGACTGGAATTTCTGTCATATATCATGACAATCATAAATTGAGGCACCTAAGCACGACCAACCTGATTTTATGACATTTTTGTGGCAATCGTTAAGTGAACATTACACTAATGTGGTTGTTGTTAAATGAAACCCACTGTCTGCAAGTTGTCATTGTCACACATTGGAAATAAATGCTGGTTTCCAGCAAAAAACACTGTAAATCACAATCATATGGCCGTAGGATACTCTAAACAGCCATAAATGCGGGCTGGTTGTTGAGCATCTAAAAAGTGATCATGTGAGTGTGTCTACATGTTTGCATGTGGGGAGGCATTGGAACTTTGAATCCAGGTTATAAGTACCTTTTGGGGGGTCTGCTGTAACTTTAAATAGGTGCTAAGCAATGGGTCATAAGTTGAGGCCTACTGTACCCTATCATTAGGCATTAATAAATAACAATGAAATGAACCTGATGATGATGTCAGGAATGCACAGAGGTATTACACCAGTGGTCCCCAACCTTTCCTGCTTGATGGACCATCAGGAAAGGGTAGGGGATGGTTCTCTATGAGGGGCAAATGCGTGCAGGGACGCTTGCACAAATGGAACATCATACATTCGTGACTCATGGAAGAGGAGCTGCACGCAGAAACATATGCTTGTCCACCGCTTTCACAACCCGTTCTGAAAGGGCTGTGGCCCAGTAGTGGCCTGCGGCCTCAGGGATTGGAGACCCCTATATTAAGCGATTCCTCAGATACTTAAAAAAATGGTTCTTCTTATTACACTCTAAAGGAATAATATTTAATTGTCCAAAATAAGTAGTCAGGAGTGCTATCCAAGTTGGAAAATAGTATTTTAGATGGACTCTGAGGATCCTCAAAGGGATTTTAAAAAAAATTAAGATCTTAGATGGAAATTAGGATTTTGGAGGAAGCCCTATAAGGAAGCAGTTATTTCCTGTTTCCAATCAATGAGACTAATGAGACATCCTGATATGGCTAAAACAGCTTCAAAGGCAAGTGCTAAGTATCAGTTACTATCATTTGGGGTAAACTGAAATATTAGAGCTCTTTTTAAAAAAAGAAAGCAAAGCAAAGCAAAGCTAGAAACTTTGAATCTAGAAAAATATTTTAAAGAAAATTTAAATGGCCGCTCAACTCACCCTCAGTAACTCCGAGCAGCTCGCAACTAAAATATTTAAAATGTTTCTTTCACCCCATAATACCTGCCCAATCAGTAGACCCCCTTTTCCATCTCCTCAATGACAGAAGCTGCAATTGTTCAGAAGATCTCTATGAAACCATTCCATTTTCCTGCTGGCTTAGAACTTACCTGGAATGCTAAGGTGGAAGAAAATGGCTTTGAATCTTAACTGGAATCCTTATTTATATAATTGATTATTTTTTTAAAAAAAAACTGTACTATTAATACTAGTCCAAATATCATAAAATTATTTTAGCAGATAATTTGTAAATAAAATCATCACGTGGGATAGATGTTATTTAAAATTCTCAGATTCAAATTGGAAAGTGAAAAAAAAAATCCTATCATTGTTGCTATTCCACCATCCCAGTTGCATTTTCAAATATTACCCCAGTTTCAAGAACCATTGCTCCATCTGCTGCCAGAGATGAGAAATGGCACTGTAATAATTAAAAACCTGTTAACAAAACGTTACTACATCTTTAAATTTTTTTTATCCCACTTTTATTATTCTTATAAACAATTCAAGGTGACAAAAGTACATAATTAATTCCTCTTTCTATTCATGAAGACTATTCCTATTCCTACAGACCACACAAAATTTATTATATGAAATAATAAATTAAAGCTGTATCTGAGCATGCGCAAAGTGTGTTTCCACTGCTATGAAGTAAACTACTATAAACTACTGCTATAAAGCCCACTTCTACAAAGTAAACTACATGACCTGATTGTTCAGTGGATTTGAAATTTAGAGATTAAGAATGTAAAATAGAACGAACTAGGAATCCCAAAATTCTTCTGCTCATCAGATTGTCCATTGACTCCTAAATGTTTACTATATAGAAATAATTTATTAAATATTACTTTAGTAATACAGATAGTCCTTGACATACAATCATTCATTTAGTAACTGACAATGGCACTGGAAAAATGTCAATTGTGACCAGTATTTCCATTTACAACTACTGCAGCATCCCCATTATCAAAGTTTGGATGCTTAACAGATATTTACAACAATTGTAGCCAACTGGCATTGTTATATGATCATCATTTTGTGACTTTCTCGGTCAACTTCCAACAAGCAAAGTCAATGTGGGAAGCCAGATTCACTTAACCACCATATTATTCACTTCAGTATAGCAGTGATTCATTTAACAGCCATGGGTCATAAAAGGTCATAAAATCAGGCACAACTCACTTAACAACTGCTTTGCTTAGCAAGTTCTGCTCCCAGTTATGGTCCTAAGTCAAGAACTAGCTGTACTACACATTACAGTAAAGGATAACAACAACAGCAGCAATAATTTCATTAAAAGTAAGTAATTTTTAAAACATGAAAAACATTTTAATGTTGATATCATTAATGGAAAGTTGCATTTGACAAGCATCAACAAGAGCACGGATATATAGTTAGAAATTGGTGAATTTTAGTTATAAGTCTTCTTCTTCTTCCGGGTTTGGACTGTTCCCATTCACCACCAGCCATTGATCAATCCTTGGATAATCCAATCAATCTTGGTGCGGGTCAATATTGACCACTTTTGACATAGTTTTGCACATTTAGGAACCATTCTTATCCTAATTGTTTGCACAACAGGTATTAGAGCTTTAACATCTTGATTTCAAAATATAATGCTTTACCTTAAAAATTATAATCCCTGGCTATGTTGCAAAATGAGTTGGGTTTAGGGTAATCTCTGTTTATTAGAATCCCCTTGGCCCAAGAAGCTGACTAAAAATGTAAAGAAAATGGCATATTTATGGGATTTCACACTCTGGGTTATCCTATTTGTAGGTAGGATCATAGTTCTAAATACAATACAATACAATAGTAGAGTTGGAAGGGACCTTGGAGGTCTTCTAGTCCAACCCCCTGCCTAGGCAGGAAAACCTACACCATTTCAGACAATCCTGTAATCTATATATGCCTGTTCTCCTCACTCCACCCACATCAAAACAGTATTCACATCATATAAATATCATACTTCCTGCTAAAAAATTGGGAACTGTCATTTCAGGCACAGACCAAGCAAAACTTAGCAAGAATAGTTGGTCTGAAGTGGCTTCAAGTGAGTTTATTTACTTAAGAGTTTAGTATGTGCTTTCTCCATACTTAAATTGCAAGATACTTAACTGTAAATGCCATCCTTCTGGCAGGGAATCGGACATACATACACCCAGATTCTCCCAACACTGGAGCTCATTGGATGCGACAGGAAATTTCCTTTGGGAAACTGAAACTCACCAACAATAAAGGAGCATCAAACAATATCACCCAGGTAATGGGGTTCCTGAATCTGGCTTTTATCCATCCCATTAACTTTGCTATTTAAAAAAATTCAGGATTGTTATTGGGGTGGAACTCACAGATCATGTATGAATGAATTGTGTCTTGTGTATTTGGCAGATGATTGTACTGCAGTCTTTACACAAGTATCAGCCTCACCTGCATGTTACTGAGGCCAAGCAGGGCGAAGTGGACGAGGTGCATCCCTCAATCTGCACTCAAACCTTTACTTTTCCAGAAACCCAGTTCATCGCAGTTACTGCGTACCAAAATGCTGATGTAAGTTTATATGAGAAGTGGAATTGCCTCCTTTTACTCTTCATATGGCAGAAGGGTAAGAAGGTGGTGGCAAAATATTTATTTGCCTGTTTGTGGTATTTCTATCACGCTAATCCTATAAAACCTCATACACTCCTGGCTTCTCACCCCCATTTAATCTTCATGGTATTTCTGTGAAGGATTTTAGGCGTGTACATGGAAATGGGGTCATTTGTATCTACTTCATTTAGCAACCAGAATTGGGACCAGCAAATTGGTCATTGAGCAAAGCAATTGCTAAGTGAAATTGCAATAGAGCTTATGATCTTACTAAAGTTTTCCTTTGCTTCAAAGCTCGTAAAAGGGAGGTGTTGCAAAATTTACTTTTTCATTAGCTTCATCACTGCAAACAATTGCTAAATGAGAGAGCCACTAAATGAGGTTATTATATTGAGTGCCATGACTTAGCTAGGATTTGAACCTGGATCCCTCTGGTCAGTCTAATCTTCTAACCACCACATCACAGACTGGTTCAGGGAACTTAATAGTTAAAGTAGTTTAGTTAGGGAAAGTTATTTTTTAACTATCATCCTGTTAATAAATATCCTCTTGGCAAGAACACATCAGCTAATTTAGAAAAGAAAAAGACAAGAGTGTTTACAGGCAAAGAATTAAAATTCCCTGAAGTAATACAAGGATCATCATGACATAGCATGCAATAGTTATTTATTTTTGACACCATTGTTCCCATCATTATATAGTGGATTTTGGATAATACATATAACATGGTAAAATAAGTTCCTGCGGATTTTACTCCATTATACATTGCCACCTATAGAGGGCAATGTTCACCTCCATTTCAAGGCCATTGAGCTAGCTCTGTCTGAAGTAGTCAAGTGGCCAGCATGAAGTCACAGAATGCTGTTATCTTCCCACTCAAGTGATACCTATTTATCTACTCACATTTATATGATTTTGAACTGCTAGGTTGGGCAGGAGCTGGGACAGAGTCAGGAACACATCCCACCGTGTGACTCTCAGGTCTCAAAGCTGCCAGCTTTCCAGCTGACAAGCCCAGTGCCTTAACCACTGAGCCACTGTGTCACCCCACCAGAGCCAAAATAATACTAATTGTAATTGTAATAGTAATAATAGTAATAGTAGTAAACTCAGGATCTTGGAAAGCATTTGATAAGTAGATACAAATGCCAAATCCAGTCTAAACATCTGGTTAACTATATTACAAACAACAGCAACAACAACAACAATAGAGCAGATGAGATAGCTAAACTCATTTCTTTTTGATATTATGATACAAATCTTATCTTATATCTCATATCATCTTATTATATTATAATATGATTAATATTACAATACATTACTATATTATATTACATGATATTATAATGATAATAAAATTTATAGTTACTATCACTTTTTCCTTGGTTTTTTTTTCTAGATCACTCAGCTGAAAATAGATCATAATCCTTTTGCTAAAGGCTTCCGTGACAATTTTGATACGTAAGTCTATTGCATTTTCTTTCAATTTCTTAATGTATTCATTAACATTTCATGACCTCTTGTATTCTATTTGACCATAACACCTTCTGCCTCCTCTAGGTGTGTTACCACTTTAATCATTGCATAGAAATGTTTAACTATGCCAAATTGTAATTTGATATGGTTTCTTAATTGCACAGTAATTAGTATATTAGATGGGTTGAAGTGGGGAGTTAGCAAACAAAAATAGCAGTGGATAATCTGGTATTCTCCAGAGATCTGAAGATATAGCAACCATAATCCTTGATTATTAATTTATGCTATCTGGAATGCATGGGAACTGTATGTGGAGGACAGCCAACTGTCCATCCTAGAGCAGGACAAACAGGTACCATGACTTGAAATATGTTTTCAATCCAATCTAGTGTCCAAGAATGATTGTCTTTCCTAACTATCTGGTGCAGATTCCTTGTCTCACGCCCATTTGCTGTTTTTTTTTCTTCTCTTCATTCTCCACCCTTTGCCAGGATGTATACCACAACCGAGGGAGAGCGCACAACCCCATCTCCACCCAGTGTGACCAGCTGCCAGCAGCTCCTGTCAGGCAGCCGGTTCCAGCCTTTCTTGCATGACCAGTTTTCACTGCCCCAGAGCCGCTTCTTCAATCGGGAATGTGTCCCACTCCCTCTGCCACCCAAGGATCCTCCCCACTGGTATTTTGCTTCACAACAGCCTCCCCCTGCTCCCCTGGAATATGGTGCCTATGAGGGAGACTTCCGAGGGAACAAATTTATGCCCTATGGGGTAAAGCCATTTGCTCTCCAGCCTGCTTCCCATTCCTCCTTGCCCTACTATCAGGACCACCCATTTGGTCCTCCTCCTGCATGGAGTTCGCCACCTCAGTACCACCATCCCAAGCCCAACCCAGGGGCCCTGAGCTGGTTCCGGCCCATGCGGGATTTGCAGGCCTTGCCTGCTGGAGAGGAGAAAGGGAAGGACAATGAGGGCTGGGCTGAACCAGGCTCAGTGAAGTCTGCAGATTCTTCAGACTCTGGCTTATACGAAGCTGAGTGTAAGCGTCGCAGAGTGTCTCCATATGTCTCAAGTGCCGAAAGCTCCCCACCTCTCCGCAATGGGGAGCTCTATGACAAAGAAGGTGGTGGGGACAGTGGTTATTATGGGTTCTATGGCAACTAAGAGAAGTCAGAGAGATTTAATAGCAAAAGATGGGGGGGGGGGTTCTGCAGAGGTAAGCTCATGTCAGAGGTTCCCTATAATATGCATCTCTTTGTGGGGAATAGTCCACTCCTCCATGGGCAGTGCCAAAAGTATCGCTAAATCATAGAATGAGGTTCTTTGTAATCACACTTCTTTATTCTACAGTTTCCAGGTGGTAGTCTTCTGGTGTTAAACATGCATTCATTGCGACATTTGTGGATCTAAGTGATGCAAGCTTTCATGGTGAGCCCAGATCTTGGCTCTTGGATTCCCTTATATTCATGTATAAGAGCTTTTGCTTGTGTGTGGCAAATGACAAGGACAGAAATACTCCAGTAGAAATGCATCAACGCAACACATCTGCAGGCTCTCTTCACATACTGTAGCTATTTTCAATTTTGCTTCCAAGCTCTGCCATTCCTGCATATTGTTGAGCAATGAGAAACAATTTTATCTTCTTAAATGCATTGAAATGTTTAGCAAATATTAATATGTGAAATTCAACATGGAGAGATCTGATAAACTCACACATGTGCACAAATACTTCTTAATTCTGAAGTGCATGCCATAATGCTACACATCAGCTTGCTGGTTTCAGTTGTTCTAATCTACTAGAGATTGGAGCAGCAAAGTAGGTCCCAGTGTAAATATCACCTGCTGAATTGGAAACCATGAGCATAACTAAGCTATGCATCTGTCTGATGATGCGATCTCTCTGCAGCGTTTGCTTTAAAAGAGATATGCATTTTGTGCCTTTGAATGAGTACAAACAGACCTCTTCTGTTCTTGCACAGCTAGTAACATATCAATGTCTTTATCATAACCAAATTTAGGACAAAGTAATTACTTTACACGCCAGTCTCTACCTATCTATCCATCTTAAAATCCCCACAATCCATTAACATATCATTGGGATTATTGTGGATAGAAAAACTGATTTAAAATTATGGCAAGCAATTTGGAATTTGGAAAAATGTTTTTGGTACAAAACAAAAATGTACTATTCCTGCATTTTATTTCAATTCTGCATGCTTGCTTTCAAAATCAAGGTTCTTTTTGGTCCAGCCTACCCAGGGATTGGTAACTTCAAGTGTCTTTTTGACAGAGCTCAGCAAATACATCTGATCACATACAGATATGCTGTGTTCTCATTGCTTTGCGTTCACTTGGATGGGTGCTTGAATTAAAGAAGTGAGCCATTTATGCAATATAAGAAAGGAGGAAATGTACCCCCCACACAAACAGAGGATGATATAGATTCACAAATTCATATAGAACAAATTTGGCAACCAATACAAATAGAAGCAATATATCATATTATACTGGGGAAAACTTCAACCAGTGCATCTGTGGGTCAATCTGCTATATACAAAGATTTTGTTATTGTTTGGCAATTTTAATTTCCTTGTTATCCCTTTGACAATTTTTTTTTAAAAAAAATCTTTTAACTAGAGTTTAGTTGTACTTCCTTTCAAACAGAAGAGGATAAGATTGCAGTAACAGCCTACATATGCAAAAACCATAGGTTACAGTAATAATTTCCTCATTGTTGTCAAGGAACACTATCTCTCTAATTATGAACTAGAAATAACAAAACTTGTTTTGTGGCAAAAACCAACCAACCAACCAACCCTAAATCAAGAGTAGCACAAGCTTATTCCACTTAATAATTCACTGCATCAACTCTTTAGTCATGTAAAGAAATCAGAAATTTAGCCAGTTCTGGGATTCATAACTCAGTTGTAAGACAAAACCTATACAGGTATGCAAATATGTATTTTCTGCTATGCATACTTGGGCAGTATGGACAATGCTGAAGTTCTTTGGGACTCTGGGACTGTTTAAACCATAATGTCAAAGAAAATGATTCTGTACTATGACTCTTCTAAATATCCTAGCACAATGCCTGGACTGCAGCCCATTCAGAACCAGGCTACTCAAGAGGTTGGCAAGGACCCATGCGTGCAGCTCCACTCACACAAGTAGCAGATGATTGCACTCACGTGTGAAGCTCCATTTGTGCGAGCGGCAGGTACATGTGCTCCCCTCTCCCACTGCCTGCATTGGGCAACCAAGCCAGAAAGTTTGGGGACCACTGACCAAGAAGCAAAGTATTGCTGGTAAAAAGTCATGCACCATGAATTCCTTTCTAATGGGCAGATGTGACCATCTGAATTCTAAAGAATTGAACAAGTTGTTCGTAGGTCTCCTACATTGTAAATACTTGCTGCCATTTTTGCTTGCTATCTTAGGTCCCAGTTCACAGATTTCAACCACAGAGAAGGGTGAAGGCCAGATGTAATCAGCATTCAGGGATAGGTTTCCCAAGGAACCTTCCTACTCCTCTCTTCTAACAATTGGTGGTGCAGGCAAAGGGAGAAAAAAATTACCTCTTGTTGTATGCAAAATCAGGATTAAACATATCAAAATTTTGGGTGAATTCTGTAGCATTTGCCATAATTTTCAGGGATATGCAACACACATATCCTTCAATTTAGAATATTTTCCAAAGCCAAAGGCAAAAAATGTTGTCAACCCTCAGGCCATTGTCCTACACATGGTGTCCCCCTCCACTGAATCCTTTTAAATGTTGAAAAATATCCCAGTGGGTTGGCCCACATAAAATAATTAGCTTTATGGACAATGGGCAGAGGCAGAGATAGGTTGTATTTTTATATTTCAACCTGTTCCTTTAGAAAGATTTCCCCTCCCCAACAAATCTTGCTAGTAATTTATAAGCCCTGATCCTGGAAACACTTGATGGTCGTTTGGTAATTTAATTATGCTAGACAATCAAAAGTGACACTCCCCTTTTAAAGTCTCTTGTTGGCCCACTAACTTCTACTGAATCACCTTGGGACAGTGGTGGCGGTCAGATTCAGCTGTTTACACTCTTAAAAGATAACAAAAAAGATGTAGATGTAAAAGAGAAAATGATCTTTGTGGTGTTTTGAAGTTCTCTTTTCTAATTTTATTTTTCAGGACAACAAAAATCTTTATGGTTGCAAATATTTATTGAAAGTAGTGTACAGGCTCTGTGAGATTTGTTTTTGGGCTTAAGAATTTCTTTAAATAAAACTGTCGCACATTGGAGTGTGTACCATGTGAACTTGTGTGTAAGTTTTTCATTCCTTGGGGCGCCATCATGATAGTAATTCTATACACATATAGTGTTGGCCATATCCTCACTGAAACAGAAGTGATCACAGCAACCCACCTTGCAGAGAAGTGGGGCTCAGCCCCACTAATGGAAGAGTTTGAGCCACATAGCATACTATCTTGCCCAATGAATGTTGCTCCTCTGAGTTGTCTTGGACCACTATTGGTTGGTAATAAAATTCACCGATTCTACCTGATCTGCTTCTGAACATGTGCTCATGTGTCTGCACATGCATGGGCCATAATGTCCTTCAGACAGCAAAATATCTGAAAGCAGTTGTGGTTCAGGGATGGCATTCAAATCACCACATAGATGGTATTCTGCTGGGATGCTGTGGGCATTTTCAAGAGATATGATTTCAAAAATGAGCCTGTAGGTCTTTCAGAGGCCATAAGATGACTTCAGTTCTTGGAGACCTCACAGATTCAGGCAGTGTCTTCACAACAAAACTAAAGTGATCTCATATTTCTTCTATTTGAATCAGGAATAATTGTATCATGAGGAATCCTTTTATATTATGTGTAGCTCTCTTTCTCAGCAGTCTGGGGATGGGGGTAAGGATAAAATCTTTGACATGATCATGTGAGTCTATAAATATGGCTTACATGACCATGAATTTCCCTCCATTCGATATGCTTGTTTACAGTAAATGGAGAAAGAGGTCATAGAGCATAATGAAGCCATAAACAAATCATACATTAGACTAAAATATGGATGCTTACTCTGTGCTGCATGACTTATAAATGGCCCTCAATGAATTAGGCCATTAGGAGGAGATCCTAGATCAGAACTCTCCATCAATATAGCAGTAGACTTATATACCGCTTCATAGGCCTTTCAGGCCTCTCTAAGCGGTTTACAGAGAGTCAGCATATTGCCCCCAACAATCTGGGTCCTCATTTTACCCACCTCGGAAGGATGGAAGGCTGAGTCAACCCTGAGCCGGTGAGATTTGAACCGCTGACCTGCTGATCTAGCAGTAGCCTGCAGTGCTGCATTTAACCACTGCGCCACCTTGGCTCTAGGTTCAAATAGGCTGTGGTTCAAATATGGTGCCCTATCACCATCCCCTGTAGGTCAAAATCATAACTGATCATTAAATAGTCCATGAAATCAATGAAGGTGCTGGAATTAAAATGCTGGGATTAAATTTAATAATACTGGACGGGATGAGATAAGTGGGCAGACTCTGCATCAAAAGTATTTTTTCTTTTAGGTCCATGGGTTCTAGTGGTGGATTTGCAGTGGGGTACAGTGATTGGGTTTGCACATTACTACATTAGACTAAAATCAGTTGAGTGACTTAATATGTTTGAAGAATCCAGCCAGTCTTACCATGTTATGCGAACTAGGACACCACGTTGAGCCATATTGTAGTTTGTTGAGCAGAGGATAAGGTACTTTTCAGCACACCCAACCATTTGATTTTTCTGATCTTGGGGAATGTTAGTAAATGAAAATAGTCTCATAGCAACTAAGAGACTGGGCCACTGATAAGCAAATGCTGGGTTTCACTATAATAACATTAGGGATTCATCAATTTCCTCATGCAAACTATTTCTCCAGGCCTAGTACAGTTCTTATTTCCTGCTACATGAAGATAAAAATATTAGATTATTTTTCTAGATCAGTGGTTCCCAAACTTGGCAACTTTAAGACTTGTGGACTTCAACTCCCAGAATTCTCCAGCCAGCAGTTTGGGAACCACTGTCCTAGATTAAAGTACTGAGGAAAAATACAATTATTTCCCAATCTGTCAAAATACATCTAAAGGATATCAATTCTAATGTCTGTGTAGGACTATTCCCGCAAAATCGATATCAGAGGACTTGCCTCCAAAGTAAGATTTGTAGTTAGAAGGTAGAGACTAAAATAATTTCAAGAGCTGTATCACCATCACAGCTAGATATCACAGCTCTGCTCAGAAAAATTGGTACTGAGCCTAAAGGAATACTAACAACATTCTAAGCACTTTGATAATTTCTACTGCCCTTCTAATAGTTGCTGAATTATTATCCATCTTTTGTAATTAAGTGACCGGAGATGAGTAATAGAAATTGGAATCCAACGACTTCTGGAGAGAACAGTTTCACTGCCCCTGTTGTTATAAATACTAGGATTGTGAAAAATATTTAAAAGATAGTCATGTCTTTTACAAGGCTGCCTTGTAGAAACTGCTCCTAACTGTACTGTACATGTGCGGCTCAGTCAATTCACTGATTGTCCTAGTACACACTCACAAAACGAAGAAATTTCAAAGCAGCCATGAAAGTCTTTTAAAAGTCACGGCCACTTTAACAATCCTTAAAAAAATGTATTATGTTTCCAGTGTGTTCTGAATCACCACCTTCAAATTATTTATATTGAGATAGTCCACTACTTACAACTGATCACTTAATGAGTCTTTGAAGTTACGATGGACCTTCCAAAATCCATTTTCTAAATTATGATGGTTGCACACACACAACCACACAATCATGTGATTGCATTTTGGGCACATGGCAACCAGATCACCTTTATTGGCTGTTTGCCGTATCCTGCGGTCATGGAACCATGATATGTAATTTTTTTTGCTCATTTCTGGTATTTACTTCTGTTTTCTGGCCAAAATTGCCCATTGGGAAAAATGAATTCACTTAATGACCATAGTGCTTCTTTAACAATCATCATAAAAATGGCTATAACTTTGAATCCAGTCATATGTTGCCTCAATTTATGATCGTAATCCTGGGCTCAACTATGGTTTTAAGTCAAGTTCTTCTACCTGTAAAATGAAAGATTGCTAAGTACCTATTGCTTTAAATTGATATTCACAAGAGACATATATCAGAAAGACTTAGAAAATAAACATCTCGGATTTTAAAAATGACTTCGCCACACTAGAACTTTCCAAACTCTTTTTAATTAGACATGCCATTGATTGTTCAAGCTACAGTACAAGGACATAGGCCAATTAAGTTGAACATAAAAGATGGAGTAGAAACTTAGGACCGGACCTGCCGGAAGAGGCAAATGAAAGCAGGTTGACCTGCACTTGGGAAAGACAAAACATTAAAGACACTCAAGCACACAGAGAGGGACAGACTCACAGAGAGGACATCTACTCAACTGTGTATGGTTGAATTTTTTAAGTGCAGGTCACAGGGAAAACAACATTCTTCCCTGCATGCAGCAGTCATCACATTGTATCAAATAGCAAAATAAATGGATCCAAATTGAACCCTACAAGCTAAAAGAACTTCTTGGCCCCCAATGTAATATGGGAATCTCATGAAAATAAATTCTTCCAGGTCGTTTCATATAAGCTTAGTGTAAGACTCAACACAATTTTACCCAAACACACCAATCCACAATATCTCACAGCAAATTTGGAAGTCAAAGTATTTTCCAGGAATTCAGTGAGTGATGTCACCCCTTTCAGAAACACATAAATGTTATGCTGGGCTAATAAAGCCAAGTGAGGTGTCCAAGTTGTACCAGGAGACACTGATCAGCACAGTGTTTGATACTGTACAACCCACAGTGCTAGCAACAAAGCCTTCCTTCCTAAGGATCTGTGATGAAAGACTCAGTTTAACACCAAAGAAGAAATATAAAGCTATGTAAACTTTTGGCTGTTCTGCCCTGCCTGCAATTTTCCAGTAATGTTCTAGAGAGCAGTGCAACGTTGGAGGTACAATTTTTTAAATGCTGAGAAAGCTCTGATAAATTTATATAAAGTATAAGATCACAGGAGACGGTCCTGGGACCACAGCCTGGCACAGGTCAAATATATTAGCATCATAAACATGGGTAATAATTTCCAGTCACCTGCTTTCCCCATGTGTGGAGTGCTTTGGAATAGGGAATGGGGAATAAAACAAAGAATGCAAAAACTAAAGAAATAATTGTGAGAGCCTGAGTAAAGTGAGCTAGATCCTAAAATGAATAGTGGTCCCATCCAGTGCTCAATGAAGTGTAGAACTGTCAAGTATCCAGCAGTCTCATATGTATGACTGCTGGGCTGTTATATGATGACTTCAAAACCAGGTGGGTACAGGCACAGATCTTTTCCTTCCTCCTTTGATCTGTCCATTAGAAGGTCAGGTGCCCAGAATTCACACCATCCTACACTCTTGCTATGTTTTGCTTTATTTTGCTTCCACAGGAGAAAACCAAAACACACCTGTTTCCTCTCTAACCACTCTATCAACCAGCCTATACTTGCTTTCAATTTTCATAATGTCCTATGTCTGTCATAAGAGGTCTTTCCACCCTTCTTCACTAGTACAATCACACTCTGCCCTGAGCTACAAGAGCTATTAGAGGAATCCACACTCTTTCACTTGAGAGTATTAAAATCTCTCCTCCACAGGCCTACATTTTAATTATTGCTTCAAATGCTAAGGAAACATAGCGGAGCAGAAGGGAAACCTATTTCGTGCTAAGGAGGAAGAAAGGAAGATAAACCACACAAAACAGTGGGATAAGTAAGGGATGTGGGGAAAGCCCAAGAGATGCTTTCTTACAGCATTCTGCCTAGAAAGATTCTGGTTTTGCCCCGACAGAGGTACCACATAGCAAAAATCTGGCATTTGAGGATGGAGGAAATATCACTCCAACTGATGTCAAATTTCCACTAATGCCTTAAGAAGAGCTCTCTTCAGATGGTTGTCGCAAATCCAATTTGCTTCCAGAAGTTGAACTTCTAACGTAATTGGGCCATACTTCATCAAAGCTACACTGCTTGAGACAGCATCCAACTCGTTTCAAAGAAATGTGGTGTACATTTTTTAAAAAAAGCCTGTATGAAAACAGTCACCCCAGAAGATCACTGCTAGTAGCCCAAAGACCCAAATCTTCATGCCCCTAACTCCTTTGTGCAAACAATTGCTCCAATGCCTCCCACCCCAGGATAACATCATCCAGCGTACATTGCTGTTGGGTGTTGCTGTTACTTGAACAAAAGGCAAGCTTTGAATATAAAATCTCCTATTTATACATGTTTTGGAGCAATCTAATTGACTAGCCTTTTCACTTGTTCTGCTCATCAAGTTCCAAGTGAGATTAAAGTGCTTCCTATTGCCAACTTCACGTGTGACAATTCAAAGGTCCACCAATGTCTGCCTAACCAGCAGGCAGACGTGCAAGCATGGCAGATGGACATGGGTTGTCTTTCTTAAGAGTGCTGCTTTGGAAGTGAATAGCACAACATCTAAGAGACAGTGTCCCCTTCCTTCATAAGCTGCTGGTATTCCAGGGTTACATGCCTTGATCACTTTGTGCTTATCCAGCAAGAGACCCTTGCTGTCTATTCCCCCACTTTGGGAGATGGTGGGAAGGCACCGCCGCTCTTGCAAATGCTAGCAGCTACCACAAGACTGCACTGTCCATATTGCTGAATCCTGGCTCTGTCCTCAGCTTCCAGTAGGTATTGTTGCTTACCCAAGATTCCTTGCCATTGCCATCCACTTGCCTCCTGTTAGGAAAAAAAGGGGAGAAACCCATCAGCAATTAGGCTTGGAAAAAGGAGAATCTTTAATACAGGAATGGGAAATTTTATAACACCAACTTATGTTTCTGCTGCAGAAACATAAGTTGCTCATCTCCAGACAACAAGTCCAGTCCAGAGTGAAGAATGCTGTGAATGACAATCCAGCCACTTCTAAAGGCCACACAGTCTCCATTCGTATTTCTAAACTTTTTACATCCCCTCAGAACTAGAAAACTACAATGTTAACAAACTTTAACTCACCGTATATGTAGCTGATGTAAAAATAAAAAATAAAAACAAGATTACAACAGGAACTTCTGCTTAACCACAACTTACGTTTTTTAAGTACTGATCACATGTTTGAAAACCAATCTTTGCAGTTTTAAGGATCGGTTTATTTGCTTCTTTTTCACAATGAAAATTACAGTTTTCTGGATATTGAACTTTCTCCAGTATTAGACTGTGCAAGTACATAGTGAGTATGCAGAAGACAAACCAGTATTGTGGATTTCTTGGAATAATGGTAGCAGAGGTTTGCTTTACATATTTAATATTTGGGGCCTTCAGGCTTCAAATCATACTAAGGTATGCAAGGCCTTGATTTCAGGCTGCCTTTGCTTTATTTAGATAGGATTTGATTCTATCTCTAGTGCAATCTGTTATGTTTGTTGCCTTTATTTCTAGACAATTATTCTAGCCACACTTCTCTCCCTTACAAATATAATGCTGTTTTTGCATGCATCTGATGAAGTGATCTGCATGTTTTCATGCAATTGTAAATGTATTAGGGTTTTTTTTTGCATCATATATCCCTTATGTTTGCAGAGGAAGTTTGCAAACAAAACCTTTTAAAGCATTATGTCAGAACTATCCTTTCAGAGATGAAAAACATGTGGCTTGCCCCTGTGTCTTTGGAGGAGGGAAGGGAATGGGGGGAGGACTTTAAAGAGTGAAATAGATGTCCTAAGCTTGCAGATAACTACAGACACCACTCCATCTCCCCATTCACCCCCTTTCGAATCCTTCCAGAAAATCAGTTTGGCCAAACCTTCTTTGAAATGCAATTTTTGCTGTGATACATATAAAGTGGCCCTTGAGCCAATGGAATAAGGAACTGAACTCATTCCAGCACTAATGCAACTACATGTAATCCTCAACTTACAACTGGACACTTGATGACCATCTGAAGTTCTGATGGACCCCACCTGAAGGTTACTTATAATCCAGAATCGAAGTTCCAATAGTTGCCACCACCACCCCCGTCTGCTATCACACAACTGCACTTTAGGCAACTGGGCTGCGTTTATGGTCATTGTCAACATCCCAGGATCATATGACTGTGCTTTCTGAGTGTTGCTAAAAAACCCTATATTTACATTCAGCAAAACTGAATGTAAACATAGGAAGCCACTGGTTTGCTTAATGGCTGCAGATTTGCTTAATGACCATGGTGATTTCCTTTAACAACCACTGCAATAAAAGTTATAAAATCAGATTGGTCACATGACCGGCCCTTTTTACAACCATTACTAGTTCTGGTCTTGATGGACAAGCTCTACTATCGTCAAACGTTAAGTCCGGTTGTCATCATATTTAGTTTTTTGGAAGAAGAATAACAAAAAGTAGGTGCTACACATATGGCCAAGAAACCCAAAATAAAGCAAAAAAGGAAGCACCTGAAAAAGCGTGCCTGGTGGAAAATATTGTTATCATCCATCACACGACGCCGATCTCGTTGCAGCTGCTCAATCCGTCGTTTTTGAGACTCTGCAGCCTGCACATTTCCCTCTTCCAGATACCTGGAGGAAGCCACCAAATTTAGAGACATTGCTTTTAATTCACACAATATACAGGAGGCCAGGATTATCACACACCTTTAAAGTCACTCAAGGGCAGTTTTAATGTTCATTCTTACTTTGTTTGTGTATCCATTTTATAATTGATACTGGAAATTCTGTAACCGCCAGAAGGTAAATTACTTTGAATACCTTAGGTAGGATGATATTAATGCACACACACACACACACACACACACACACATATAAAATGTGTGTGTGTGTGTGTGGTGTGTGTGTGTGCGCACGCGTGTGTGCGTGCGTACATACATACATACATACATACACACACACACACAAACACATATATGGAAAAATAAAGGAAAATTTGTATCAATTTCTTCCTGGCCTTTACCGTTGGTCAGGCCTCAACCTTGTATCTGTAGATGGAAGGAGGCGTTTCAGCTCTGGAGTTAGTTCATTCAGCTCCAGCGCAAACTGAGTGAAGCCATAACTCTTCTCTTGGTCTCGAGGCATGAGATCTAGAAGGGAGAGGGGAAAAGGGGGGAGAGAGAGAGAGGGAGAGAGGGGTGAGGGAGGGAGAGATACCTGTTAACAATCTGTTAACAAACCTGTTATTAGCCATAATGTATTTATTCGGATAATGTTTCTCATATGGTGTGTGAATTCAATAGGAATAAAAAGATTTTGCTGCTGATTTTTTAATAAATATTCAGTAGTTCAAACACCAACAATTATGAAAAGCTTAAGTTTGGTTTATTTCATTTCTTAATAAATGTGTATTATTTCTCCTCTCTTGAAGGAACTAGAGACCAGTTAACTAGAGAATGGAATGCTCTCATTTATTCTACAACAGAGTGCCAGGCTCCTTGCTATCATCTGTTTATGGAAGATTTCAATGCAGGACTTGGTTCTAACAACAGTATTCCCTTTTTCTCCCCAATTTAAAGAAACCAAAGCTTTACTTTCTCCAACATGCTAGAAACCCAGAAGATCCTAAACTAAATGTTGTTTTATTTATACTATCTAGTGCGTCATTTTATCTCAATCATGGCTAACCAGGGCTCCACATTTTGAAAAGTTTGGAAAATACCAAGCTAGGGGGAAGGAAATGAGTGTTGCATCACAAACTCCGCCTCTTTTGTTCCTGCATTGTGATGTTGCACAAATGTACAGAGGAGGCAGAGCTTGGCTCATAATATGTTTTTGTTGTTTTCATGACATGCAAGATGGGAAGATCACTCTGCAGTGTTTGTGTACATACACTGTGTATTAACTTATCCTTATTATTTAGTAAATGAATAGACTGCCCATCTCATTCATATATATGGGAATATATATATGGGAAGCACATTTAAATAGAATAAAAACAGTGGAAAAACAACTACATGCCTTTTCTCTGCTTTCCCACTGCACTGTTTAAAAGCAATGATCTGAAAGCTGCACTCTGGGGAGGTCTCAGGTTCTAATTCTGTAATGCCAGAATTTCTGAAAACTAATAGTACTTGATTGTTCACTTTAGCTGTTTTATTCTGTCAAATTAACAACCAGACTTATGTTAACATGTTGGTCCCTAGCAACTATCAGACCAACTTCTAAAAAGTTATTTCAATTATTTTGAATTAATTACTTCCAATTATGTACCCGTGAAATCTATTCTTAGTTTCTGGCACATGATATATTAGTTATCTTAATGGAAAACCATTTTCCTGGAAAAACTGGAAGTTGAAGATATGCTGTGCCCAGAGCAAGCTAGTTTAGTAGGAGCACATCAACACTTGACTATTTTTTTTGTCTCAAACTAACAAGCAATTTAAGGCATTAGTATCCCCTGGCAAAGGTTTATATCAGTCCTTATGGATTTAAAGACTGCCTTTGATACTTTCCCAAAGGGAATTTCATGGCCTAAATTTAATACTGTTTCCACTGATAGAGAGATTAAGAGATTTAATCTGTCTTCATCTAGGGTCTACTTTAGAGTGTGATGTCAAAAAGAATATAATTTGACTAATCCCATGCTCGTCATAGAAGGGTTTGCAGGACTACTTTCTTGCTCCAAATCTGTTTAATTTGTATTTAAATGATTTGCTGGAGATTTGTTCATCCAATTTTCAATTATCCCCCACGGATGACATTGACATCTCAATGACAGCTATATACAGCTGATGTCACCTTTATTTTATTCACTGACCACTGAGGGGGGTAGGAAAATACTCCACACAGGATATATTGTATGCTGTGTAAAAGGGGGGGAGGGGATGAAAAACTCATAACATGAGAACATCAAATGATATAACATCTGTACTTATTGGACACCTATGTATAAAGGAGGATAGTAAATAGAATTTTTAAATGGACTTTAGTTCTCTAACTGATATGTTTCAAACAGGCTCCCGCAAGCTAGTGTACAGAATACGAACTAGTAACAAGGGGGAGGAAGTTGTCTCACTCAAAGCATATGCAAAGCAATACATTAGGGGAAAGAAAATCACAACATATCTGACAGATGCCCATCCCTGTTTAGCATTTCCCAACAAAGGAATGCTACACACTTCCAAATAATTGAAAAGATAAGCACATACAAATGCACACATGTGTATACTAGGTTTTGAGGTTACTTAAAAGATATATATTGAACATCTGATTACATTAAATGTAATTCATATTTAATTTTGTCATCCCCCCCCCCCACTTTCTGTTAATTTGGTTTATAAAACTACTAACACATTTAAGATCAGCTTCCCTGGATCTTACATTGTACAGATGGGCTGAAATTGCACATGCCTCACAAATTGTCACCTATGAAATCTGGGGATTCTGGAAACTGTTGGTGAAACCGATCTGGAGCTTGCTAAATTAGGTGAAACCTGGTCTATAAATAAACAAACAGTCCCATAAAAGCAGCTGATACTTTCCCAAAGGTCAGCACTCCTTAGAAGAATTTATTTCTTACTGGACTTCCAGAGGCACTTTCCAACAGGAGGCACACCACGATACAACCCTTCATGCCACTTCCCAAAAAGTCGATGGATAACCTTGCCATTATGGCTGTGAATGGCACCATGCACTTCATTAACCCCGGAGCCCCAGTAGCGTGCCTGCCAAAAAAAAGAAGAAGTTAAGGTAGGTAGGCTTCCTAACAGTTTTCTGTTCATCTGGTGGAAAGCCAAGATGTCTGGGGAGATACAATGAAGATGGAAAGAAAGAGACAAACCTGAGGTTCAAAAGGAGAGAAATGAAATACAAAAAGGGAAAGGATAAAGGTTGATGACTCCCAAAAAGAATATGAAAGATTAGATGAGTATGGAATGAAAGTATCACTATATTGATTAAGAATATCAGTCAAGAAATCAAAGGAGAAGGAAATAAGTACCACAAGTAAGCACTTGGCCTTATTTTCAGGGAGGTCTTATTACTTTTGAGGTACAGGAAGGGACAAGTGTGGTCACCTCATGGCTGCTGCGTTGCAATATTTTCGGGGAGGCTTGTTTTCAGAGGAGGGCTTATTTTAATGCATGTGCTCAAAAGCCCAATTGGGCTTATTATCCAGGGAGGTCTTATTTTCGGGGAAACAGGGTACCACAAACCAGGACAACAAAACACATGAAGATATATCAAGGCAGAAGGGGTATTTAAAATTCTACTTCAGAGGGAACAGGCCATAGCTCAGTGGCAGTGCACCTGATTTGTATCTAAGAGGGTCCAGGTTTAAATCACAGCGCTTTCAGATGAATCAATCTGAGGTTCCAGGGAACTGCTACTAGTGTGGCTGAAGACAATATTCAGCCAGATGGAACAACAATCTACTATAGCTTGATATTCAATAGCCTCAGAGTTGACATTCCTGAATTTAAAAACAGGATGAAGAACCAGAAAGAGGAGTTAAGTAGAGATCAAAGAAAAACAGGACATGGCAGAAGATCAGATCCATATTAGAACTCACTTTGCAGAAAGTAAGCTTGCAGTGGTATCTGCTGTCTCTTGTGTTTCGAATCAACACCTCACCGTAATGTTCAATCCAACGCTGGCCACTCAGGATATTGTGAATGCAAGAAGTCACCTTGTTCCATTCATAATGATCCCCAAATCTTTTGAAGAAAGAATAAAAATTATAAAAGGGTGTCAGAAGTGAGAGTATTGGGGGTGGGGGGGTCATCGAAAGGGATGGAACAAATAGGCTTTGTGACTCACCTGGGAAGCTGGACATTCACTGTACCAACTGGAATTATCTCAAGTGATTTACCCCAGAATTTATTTTTCCACTTCATGTCTAAACAAAACAAAATTCAAGGAAAAAGAAATGAAGTGTGAAGTCACAGTAACTATTACTTTAAGATTTACATCAAATTAAATTGGGGCATTTAGATTATTGCATTTGGGACTACAACTGAGGTTTACCAAACATGCTGGGACTAACAATCCAAAAATTCCCAATCAATTGTGGTTCCAACAAATCAGTTTTATACAGCTGTGTGATCAATGTGACAGTGTTCTGATGTTTTAGGTTACAACTCCCATCATATCTAATTAATCATGGAGATACCTCTAGGTGGATGTTATTTCCTATAAAATTAATCTTTTGGACTTTGTATAGCTCTAGTTCTAGGACAGAACCTGAGAAGTAATAATACTATTCTTTGTTTTGATCAAAAGAGCAGTCAATACTGTTTTCATTAGAACAAATTCCATCCATTTTCCCTGTTTTCCAACCGTGAATAGCTTTTTGCCTCACCTTGCCAGAAAATGAAATTTTCAGACTCTGCATGACAGGCAGAGATAGGGGGATGATGGCTCACCTGCAATTGGGGTGGGACAGACAAAAGAGGACAAAAAAGTCTAAATCATTGTGGCTATCTGAATCAACTTGATGTTGTTCATAAAGATATTTCAAAATTATGGCTTTTGTTTATAATTCTAAAATATTGAATAATTCTAAAATATTAAAATTCACAGAGCATTACAAACACTTTCACAAAATAGGTTGCTTGGAAGGAACATTCTTGCTTATTCTCAAAACCACTTCCATATTGCCCATGAATAGATATGAAAGACTAATTTGTTAGAAAGCAAATTGTTCCCTACTTCCCATTTAATATTTTTTTTCTTTCAAAGATTGTAGAAATAGTAACAGATGTCTCAAGGGACAGAGGTGTGCATTTGTTGACATACTGGCATACATGCTTATGCTCTGATTCTAATCTGCATTCCAAGTTGGCAAAAAAAATGGACAAGTAGATTTCATGCACTTTTTATCACTGCAGCAGTCTTTTGAATAGAATGTAATTGCCATCATTCCCAGATAACTTGAGGATTTGCAGATAATGGAAAGATTTGTTACAATTGCTTTATTGCATTTATTCCCCATTTTTTACATGAGGACTCAAGATAGCATACATATTCATTCATTCATTCGTTCTGTAATATCTTCATCAAAGATGACTAGAAAATGCAGAAGCCCATAAAGGCGAGATCCTGAAATATTCAAAAAATATTATTCCATTTGAAAACTAAATCACCAAAGATAAAATATTAAGCATGGTATGTTAAATACCTTCTACATAATTAGAATTTTTTTTAAAAAAGGTGATCAGAGAAAAGTAGCAGTCCATTACCACTGAGATTAACCATTCGGGATCACTGTTAGGAAAGATGGTCCAAATTATTATCCCTCATCAAAGGATTCCTCATGATGACAAGTGATAAGAAGACATGTGAATTTGGAAAAAGGCAGAAATCCAAGAGATTGAAGATGGAACTGTGGATACACTGGTGCCATTCTGGGGGTTCAGACACTGATTCATTATGGGTCATTTTCAATTTACTGGCATCTGTTATCTGAGGCAGCAAGCGGGGTAGAAATGATTAATGGCTTGTTAATTTTTCTTCTGGCTCAGTTCAAGTTCTCGAAGACACTGGTAGGAGAAGAACTCAACAGATGCACAATGTTCTCCATTACCACTTTTCTCCCAGTAAGACACCACAACTTGCAAATTTGTGTCTTAGGCAAATGTTCCTCTTTGGAAGAGGGGCCTTTCTTTCTCCCATGAATCAGCTGCCAAATCATTCCTCCTGATAATGCCAAGTTCCCTGCTATTCTGACTCAGAGATTAGAAATAAATTGTCCTTCAAGTTCACCCACACTCAACCATATTTCTCTCCCTATTAGTCTTGATTTCAAAAGCTGTAATTTTCCCCTCCTCCATTGTCATCCTATTCCTCATCCTACTCTACTCTAGAGAGGGAGGAAACCCATTATATTAGTGGGATTGATGAGGGGGAAAAAATCTCCATGTCCATTTTATACAATACTGTATTTCCCATATGTTTGGGCTGATATGTCTAATATCTAAAACTGGGACCATATAGGTAATTATCTCTGACCAAAGATGGTATAAAATAGCAGATCTTCCATTTCATAAGAGCAGGAAGTTTCTTCTAATGCACTGAGAAATTTTCAAGTCTGGAATCTATATTATATTCTCCCTCCTACCCCAAAATTATCCATGACTGCCACAATCTTACCCTGAGAATTCAGCAAAGAGAAGAATGCAAAATTTTCAGATAATCATGCATGAGATTTCAACCATCTTTAATTTTAACGAATTATTTTACATTCACAGTAGGAGTCAAAAGCACCATATTGCCAATCTTTTGGTAACGTTCAGCCAAATCTGCTTTCCTGTAAATTTCTATCTGTTGGCTGTAATCCTTTCCCACAGATCATTGGAAAAAAACTCTGATCCACCTTTTACGCGCAGCATAAAAGTCACTGGAAAACTTGTGATCCTGCCTGCGACAGCTGCTTACGCCCAATTACCTGTTCACTTAGGAAACGAAACCCCTTGTCGGGACGGACACACTCATATGTTTCTCCCAACACAGGGTTGAATGGCTTGCTGCCAGCACGGTAATAGGTAGAGGCATAGGCAGATACAGCAAAGGCAGCTATGCAGAGCTGTTAGAAAGAAGCAGAAAACATTAGGGATACCTGCAAGAAGTGATGGGTGGGGGGAGAGGGAGGGACCAGAATCAGCTAGGAATATACTTGGAGGTAAGGGAGGGCCCTAGGAAGTTTATTTTCTGCAGCTAACATCACAGAGGTTGATTTTCCAAACAGGCAGGAACATTCTTAAGACACATTCTTCTATCAACTGCTGAAATATATACACAGACACAGACACACTCACACTCACACACACAAAACTTCCAAAGCCCAGATTTGCCCACCTATGTGACAAACATAGATGCAGCCCTTGGTCGCCCACAGATGGTCCATCATCCCTCCTGACACATGGAGAAGCACATTACCAATCTTTCACAGGGGTCCAAACTGCAGTTGGCTGCATCCAGCAGGGCAGCGTACTCCAATTCTTCACAAAGGCGTTGCAGCATGTTGAGTGGCTCATTCAACTGCACCGGCATGGAGACCTTGGAGAGATCTTTGCCAATGTTGTTACGAAGAATGTTCCAGAGGCTGATGTCATTGGCATGGTTGTGGGAAGCTGGTAGGCAGTTCCTCCGGGTTATCCCAGGTCCCGGCCCAGGAAGATACAAAGGAAGAGGCACTGGCACACCTAAGCCCATCTCAGAAGATTTCCCAATACATTGCATAGGGCCTGAGCCTAGTGAGGGGGGAAGGGGGAAACAGTAAATGGTATATGCTGGATCCCTAGTTATCACCTTGGGTACCCATTAGAGGCCACAGCCCACCTAACTGAAAGAAAATGTTTCTTTAAATTAAAAAAAAAAACAATATCTAAATAAACAAGCATTCCTCAGTACTAGACCCCAGTCTCCTGTGGTGGTACAAATTGCCTCAACTTTACAAGTATTCCGGTGAGCATTTTGATCATGTGAATGGCATCTCTGAATTAATTAATTTTCCTTTAGCTTTGATTTTTATTACATATGTTTTTTAAAGATGGATTGTTGTATTGTTAGCATTGAGGTGGGCTATTGTGCCTAAAGAAATAAATAATGAAAAAAATAATTAATATTCATTTTGCAAGCAAAGCATAAGTCTTGAAAAACATGTATTCATAGCAATGCTTGTTGATCCCAAAAAGATTATTCTTTTGCATCCTAGTGCATCCTCAATTCACTTTCTGGTAAATGGATATTTCAAATCTGACATGGCCACCATGACAAACATTTTTTAAAATTAGTCTACCTACCTTGGCAGATAGAAATGTTCCCCAAATTCCATATAGTATATGATGTTGATCTAAGATATGTCTTTGATATTTATTCCATTTACATACTGCTAATATACTATATATTCTTGATACAATAATAACTTGATTATCATACAATCATAAAGCATAAAGTTCTTTTATTAAGCTAATGGTTGTTTTCCCACATCACACTACTCTAAAAGCAAATAAATCACCTAATAGATGCCCCCAACCACTAAAGTTTTAAAAGATTTAAAGTTTTAAATCTGACTTTAAGATTAGAGGCCAACATTCTGTTTTCTTGACCCAGAAACAATTATCAAAAATCTTGGACACAAAAGCATATTCTGCCAGTTTATATGATTCCAAATATCCAAAGCTCCTGAATTAAATCAAAGAGTCATCATCCTGAACTTATTCCCAACAGTGATATGACAAATATTTCATGGAAGCAAAGGAAGCAAAAGAGAAACCATTTTTGCTCCATTGTTTATCAGAGCACCTGGTATTCTGCCATGGAAGTACCATTACTAATTAACAATGGAGTACCTCAAGCTTTGTTTTGGGCCCAGTACTCTTCAATATCTTCATAAATGATCTAGATGATGGGATAAAAAGGGAACTCATCAAATTTGCAGACAACACCAAACTGGGGGGAATTGCCAACACTTTGGAAGACAGACTCAAGATTCAGAAGGATCTTGACAGACCTGAACATTGGGCCCTAACTAACAAAATGCAATTCAGTGGTGAGAAAAGTAAGATCCTATAGTTAGGTAGGAAAAACAAAAAAATATAGGACAGAATAGGCAGCCCTGGCTTAACATTGATAACTTTGAGAGGATCTTAGTGTCCTAGTGGACCATTACTTAAGTATGAGTCAGCAGTGTACTGCAGCTGCCAAAAAAGCCAATGCAGTCCCAGGTTGCATCAACAGAGGGATAGCATCAAGATCACAAGAAGTGATAGCATCATTCTATATTGCACTCATGAGGACCATAATTACAACCACTTCTGGGTGCCACAATACAAAAAAAGATATGCTGAGAGTCTTGAAAAAATGCAGAGAACAGCCACAAACATGATAAGGGCGTTAAACCATATGATGTATAGTTAAGGGAATTAGGTATATCTAGCCTAAAAAAGACAAGGATTAGAGGCAACATGGTAGCTGTCTTCAGGAATTTGAAGGGCTGCCACAGGAAGGAGAGGGTCCACTTATTCTCCAAAGCACCTGAAGACAGGACAAGAAGCAATCAGGAGAAGCTTTTAAAATGTGATCCATTGTGGAATGAAGGAGAAATTTCCTGACAGTAAGAATAATTAATCGATGGAACAGCTTGCCTCCTGGAGTTGTTGGTGCTCCATCGTTGGAGGTCTTCAAGAAAAATTAGACAGCCATTTGTTCAGGATGCAACAAAGTCCCTTGTCTGGGGCAGGAGGATCTGACTAGAAGATCTCCAAGATCCCTTGCAGCCCTATGATTCCTATGAACTTCTGTTATAGTGGATAAAGACTAAAACTAGTAAACTATCAATTCTACTCCTGCCTAGGCTCACCTGGGTGGATAGTCACTCTCGCTTAGAACTAGGAAGAAGACAATGGCAACTATTTCTGAAAACGCTGTCAAGAAAACTATAGATTCATTCAGGCAATCACACATCACTTGTTATGGAAGGAAGACCACACAGAAGATATATGAAGACCCTTTCCAATCTACATTTCTAATTTACCTTCCAATGTTTGTTTTTAACCAACTTGATCTTATTTTGGAATCACAACTTCAACACTTCGTGAGGGAGTCAGGTTACAGAAAGATCATCTTCACTCAACCTTCCATAATCTGACACTCATCTGACATGTTGGAATGAGGACTCAAAACATTTCCAGCCAGCATGGCTAATGGACTGTTATTTCTGAAAGCTGAAATCCCATTATTATTGGAAAGCATGATAATTCCCCTTGTCCTATCTTTCAACCCCAATTCCCTATGGAGGTTTCTCCCCCTATAGGCATACACCTGCCCATTCCTTGGATCAAGTACCTTTGTGATAACGGTCAGAACTTCCTGGCATATCCACCATCTCCTCTGAGATACTGTTGGTGACTTCACTGATACAGGATTCATCATCCGTGGCCTGGAGGAGCAACAGGAGGTTACACAGACCACAGCAAGTAGGGAGCTACCAGAGAAGAGCAAAAATGGGCAAGAAGAAAGGAAGGAAGGAACAAGGCTGCTATGTCGGGAAACTGAGGCAGGACCACAAGGTGAGAGGATACCGAAGGATGGATCTCCTAAGGATCCATTCTTTAATAAGTTTATGATGAGGAAAATATTTGCCTAGGTGAGGCAAATACTACTCTGCCTATAGCCTCCAATCACAGTAGGAATCTTATAAACACAAGTTTTAAGCTCTAAAGAATGATATATAGACAGCAGGATATTTTCTTTTCTCTATATAAAAAAATGAAAGAGTAGGACAACTATTTCCTTTTATTCATAACCATAAAGTGCTCAATGTAAAAGCTGAATTCATTGCTAAGTAAGATTGCTTCTTGTTGATACAAATTTAAATAGAGCATATATCTAATTTTCCCCAGGCATTTGGGTCAGGCAATTAGATGTGCACTGTTATTGATTTTTTTCTATGACTGGTCTTTACTTATTTATTAATCAAGTTTATTTGGCTCCCCATCCCACAAAAAGTGACTCTGGGCAGCCTACAACAATACAGAAAAAACAGTAAATAAATAAGACAACTATTAATTAACAATTGTATAATAATTATTAAAAAGAATTAAAAATTATAAATGCAAAGCTAAAACAGGAAATAATGGATGAAGAGATACTAATAAGAGAAATACCTCATAAATTATTGTTTATCCTCAGAACTGAGACTATTTTGTCAATATTTATGTCTTTTAACCCTCGAAAATCATCTAGACTAACTTGTGAGAGACTATAGGAAAAGCCATACAAACAAATAAATAATAAACGGGCAGCTTATACCCGAAGAACTGTGAAGGGCAAGTCATTGTTTAAAGATAAGGAACTGTAAGGGAGTATTCGGGCCTTAAAATTGCCAAAATATAAAATTTAGATGACAAATGGATGATAGACTCAGTTCTCCCTCTGCTCAATCCAAAATGGACATGTACAGTATTTCCATTTAAATTATGATAATTGGTATCAAATTTGGAGCTCTAAACATGTACTGAAACATTTGCAAGTTACATAACCTTACTCTTCTTATATTCTTTTATGGGAAGTTCTGGCTGTTTTGAGGACATGGAGATTGAAGGGAAGGAAGAGAGCAATAACACGAACAACAACAAAAACAATATTCAGAATCCCCAGTTCCATATTACAGGGACAATAATTAGCAATTTTTAGATGTGTAGACCAATTCCTAGAATTCCCACAGCCAGCATGGCTAGCTAGAGAATCCCGAGAGTTGGTCCACACATCATTGGATGGTTGAGCCACGGTTGAGAAACACTACAGCAAAGGTTGGACATAGAGCTGCACGAGAGACAGGACAATTCAGTCAAGTTGAGTTCCCTTTGCAACGGCAGAAAAGGCCCTTCTCTGTTTTTTGGAGAAACATGTCCCAGAGACCTAGGAATAGGTCTCAACTTTATCCCAATAATCTAGATTTATTTCCAAGTGGGAAAAGATGGTAACGGCAGGAAAGATCTAACTTAAAAAAGCAAAAAGGTCTGGATTCTGCTAAGCTGACGTTTTCCACTTGAGAGACCGCCTTCTGCCAATTACCTCCCTGCGACCAATTAGATCTCATAGATTGGGCCTCCTCTGTATTCCATCGGCCAGCCAGTGCCGGCTGGCAACTACAAGGAGGAGGGCCTTCTCAGTAGTAGCCCCGACCCTTTGGAACGAGCTCCCCGTGGAGATTCGTACCCTCACCACCGTCCAGGCCTTCCGCACAGCCCTTAAGAACTGGCTAGCCCGTCAGGCCTGGGGACAAGGATAGCCGCCCCTCCCGAATGATGAATGAATGTTGCTTATTACTTTTATTATATGTGTCTACGTCATTGTTTGTATTCCCCCTTCCTGATTTTATGTGAGCCGCCCTGAGTCCCCTCAGGGAAAAGGGCGCCTACAAATGTTAATAAACATTCAAACATTCAAACATTCAAAAAAGGGAACAGGGAGAGGCAGGCGCTGAAAACAACAGGTAGGGTTTGCGGTATGTGGTGCTAACTGATTAGAGAATAGAGTGGGAAGGTTAGCTAGGGGAATGGGGGAGTGGCTTGGCTCTTGACTAATTGACAAAAGGAAGAAAGAGAAATGGAAAAAAAATAGAGAGAAGTGATGATCACATTAATCTAAAAAACAGAATACAATGATATGTTATAAGAAACATGAAATCATCCCTTTAGTCTTAAAGCTAACTTGACCAATTGGTTATTTCTAACAAATAATAAAACAACCGGGTAAACTGTAGCTGAGGTGTACTGCATATGCAATAAACTGTACATGTCCAATTGCTAAATGTAATTGCATGTTTAGGTATGTCTAATAGCTATTCTTAGCTGCCAGTAGAGGGGGCAAACGATTCACCGAAAACCTGTCCATGCTATTGCCCTGAGCTGACCCTAAGATCTTGCAGCTGGGTATATTATAACAAATTCAGCAAGTATTGTGCAAATAATTGCACCTCAATTTTCAACTTTCAGAAATAGAAGTGTGCTTAAGATGACAACTCCCTTGAGATGACAGCTCCCTTACATGGCCTCTGAAAACACAGCTATTCCTGTTCAGCTGCAGGGTTCCTTCTACCAGGCAGATTTCCACCTGTTGCTGAGACTTCCCTTGAAGATTGGGCATCATCTGTTCACTATGAATCACCTCATCAAGTTGATTAACATGCTGAATTTCCATAGGTCTGTTCAGAGCAGCCTAAAACAGATGTGCCCCTCCCATCAAGGGAGAGAAGCATGCAAATTCTTAGCAAGATGTCTCCCCTGAAATGCAAACTTTTCACAGCTATTGTCACTAACCTCATTCTCAGATGAGCTGGCTGACAGAAATACCTCACAGGCATCAAAGAACTCAGTATGTGAATCCGAAAGAGAGACAACACTGCAATTTGAGAGCTGCTGCTTCTGTCCTTTAACCAACAGAGCATCTGGCTGAAAGAGGGAATACAAAAATTCTTCATTTTTTTTGTTTTTATTACCAAATTTTCAATATTAATAATAAATAGGTCAGTTCAAATGTTACCTTCAAATAAGTGGCAAGTGTAAACTGAGATAACAGTCTAAATCAGTGTTTGTCAACCTCTACAATTTTAAGATGTGTGGACTTCCATATGTTGACACAAACTTCCACAATTCTCTAACCAGCCTGGCTGGCTAGAGAATTATGGCAGTTGAAATCCATGTATATAGTTGCTGATCTTGAGTAACATTTATCTAATTCATCCTTCTTTGCTCTAGGACACGGGTGTCTAACTCAATCATGTCACGTGATGTATTGTAATGGTTTTTGCCTTTGAGGAGCCAGGGGTGGACTTGGCCTGAAGCATCATGTTTGGTATAAATTTCATTTTTCATTTATTTTTAAAATTGATACATTTTATCCTCCATTTCTGGGAAAACAAAGTTAAGTCGCAAGAACAATTAGGAGCCATTTGATTTGGTGGAATTCAATCGTGAGAAACCGTCCTATCAGGAAAGAAGAGGAAGAAGATAGGCAGTGGGACTGAATGAAACCCTAAACCCTTTCTCAGGCTTTTCTCTTCTTTTTCTTGGCATTCCAGAGATGGCAGCATCTCTGTCAAGTGGCCAAGGTTCAACAAACCAAACTTGGGAGAGGGAGGGAAGAGCTGCTGTCTGATTATGATGAGGCAACTATAATGAAAGTGTTGCAGCATTTCTCAAAATTTAAAATAAGGTGTGAGAAACTGTTTCAAAGAAACATCTTCCTGCAAAACACCAGTTTTTTACGCTGCTGAATTTTTATCTGTAAAGACTTGACATATGCCTTTTCTTGTTCAGCATCTCTTTTGGGGGGGGGGGATGTGCTCTTCTCTTCTATAATTATTTTCACCAGCTTCTTTTCATGAAACTTCCCACTTTCTGAAAGATTTGTCACATAATTTAGGCCACGCCATAAGACAAGCTAATATATCAAGAACTGTTAACAAAAAAATCCCATCTGCTCCTGCTTCCCTAATATTATATACATTTCTTACATAAAGTGTTTTTAACCACATTGGATATGTATATCATTCAGAATCAGTTTTAAGACTGGAGTAACATAAAAGATTAATAAACAAAACAAAGAATTTATTCAGCCTTTTCATGCTGAAGTCAGGAACTTGACTTCCAATTTGTATCAATATTTACAAAGGATGATCATAGCATTAACAAAACCAAACTCCTTCCATATGATTGCATTTGACAAAATTAAGGCAGAAGATTTCGTGGTTCTCTTCACTACTTTTCAGACAACAAAATACCCAATTCCAACTGCAACAGGGAACATCTATTTATTTTTATTTTTTAATTTAATTAAAATTATATAACCACTTATCTCATTGCTGCAACTCTGGGCAGCTACAATAATTGTCAGATGCCACAAAACAAGACAGAAGCTGTTTGCCCTTGTAATAATTCTCTTAGCTGTTAACTATACTTTTCTCATGCAGCCTAAGGAATCATTTGTGTATTAATACACAAATTATGCTAGACATACATTAACTGTCCTGTGATTTCTGATCATAGAGCAATTTAAGTTACTATTCACTTAGGGAAAGGTTTACCTCATCAGCACTGAATGAGGCAAAAGAATCCAGAGTGGTATCTGAGGAGACGGAGAGCGAATGAAAGCGGCGTATACATTCAGGATTGTCAAAACTCTGAAGAGAAGCCTGGAAGGAGTAAAAAAAAAAAGTTTTTATTTTGACACAAGGGAAATGAAGAAGTGAGTGTTGAAGATTGTAAATTAAAACTGGGCACTGATCATTTCCTAAACTGTGAAGAAACTGAGCTCTGACTTAAAGCACTCAGACAATCACATTATGCAGGGGATTAAATACGTTTGCCATGATGTAGAGCTTTTTACCAGTTTGATGGTAGTTATCCTCACCTATTCTTAGTTAAGAGGATGGACTAAATAACCAGGAGGTGGAATAAAAGAGACACTGAGTTCTGGTCCCTCTCTAAGCATGAAGTCCAGATAGTGAGTGTGGGACAGGTGCTTTCTCTCTGCCCAACTCCTCTCACAGTGTTTTCTTGTGGGAAAAATAGGAGGTAGGAGCATTATGTATGCCACGCTGAAAATTACAAAATAAAGCTGGAATGGCATCATCACATTTCCAAGAAATACTTGTTTCAAATACAGGAAATAAGATGGTAGTGGGATGGTGGGAAGATCCTTGCAGTTTATGTAAAATGGCGTGTGCTTGATTTGGGCTGGGGGGGGGATGTAGGAATTTCTCAGCTAAGCCTTAAACCAACACTTAACAATTCTTTCAAAGGATCATGACCCCTTACACCAGCTGTAGTAGAGTTGATGCCATCTCCAAGGTCACCCTGTGAAGAAGACAGAGTGTCACGTTGCAGATCTAACATCTGCTGCAATTCTTGGAGACGGTCACGCTCAGAGGTCAGCACAGCCAGCACACTGCTGAGAGAACCATGAACTGGAACAACAACAACAACAACAAAATTACAGACAGCATTATATTCCATTAGTGCAGAGGATTCTCTTATCAAGAAAAGATTCCAGAATCCTCAGAATTGTAACTTTCTTGAAGAACCTCAAATTTTATAGACAGCAATTATCAAAGTGGGATTAATATATAAAATATTAAAATATTAAATAGACAAGATGGTGCCTCCAGACATTATGAGCTTCAGCCATCATTAATTCCAATCAGTATAAGCAATTGCAAGACTGGTAGAAACTATAGCACAAAACTTCTGGAATTCAAGAGTACCTACTCTTGATGTATCAAAGTCCAATGAAATCTCACAAGATAGAGTTGATTTTATATTTGTGTGCAAACAAGAGAGACAATGTACTTTCAGGAGTAAGTAAATAAGTAAGTAAGTCTCTTCAAGAGAGACTGTACTTTTAGAAGGTGGGGAGAAATCTCTAAAGTCACAACATTGCTTTCCCTTTCTGATGCACTCTAGCTAGCTTTATTTGTGGAAAATAGTGGAAGTTGTAATCCAATATATCTGGAGAGCAACAGATAGGCAAGATTCCTTATTATGTATGCTTCCCCTATTTTCCAAAAGCAAAGTTATATATCAACAAAATCTGTACATTTTATATAGGTTACAAAAGGAATAGGAACTCTCTAGATCTCAATGGCTGTGACTGACCATGACAAAATGTATATCTCAGGAGATGGGAAGAATTTAAGAAGAGAAGAAAGCAAATAATCACAGCCCATAAACTCAAGGCCCACAGGGCTGCCCAGGAAACAGCAAAGGACTGGCCCGTGGTGCCTCTGCCAGTGAAAACAGGCTCCTGAGATCCATTTTCACTGGCAGAAGGTTACAGAAGGCTGTCGCAGTAAAAAACAGAGCTCAAGAGCCCGTTTTCCCTGGCAGAGTGCTCATTCTACCACAGGCACCTCCGACATGAGTGATATCGAGCTGATCACCCCACCCCCCAGGTTAAACACAACCCTGAAGCAGCCCTCAATGAAATTGAGTTTCACACCCCTGCCATAACACAATGGCTTCGGGGCTCTTCACAGTCCAAGATGAAAATCAGTGTCTCCCACTACACCATAGTCAAAATAAGACAGTCATCCCTGAGCTTTTGATACAACTATTAATATCTGCACTGAGCTCACCTTTCTGAGCTAAGATCCAGAAACTTCTTTGGAGTTGGCTGTACTCTGGAGGTACGCTGAACATGGGCTGGTGCTGACAGGACTCAAAATATCTTGAGAGATTGGGAACGGAGCCATGCAGGCGCCCCACCTGCTAGAAGAAAAACCAATTGGTTTTAGGCACCCACAAAACCTTCCCAATTCAAATCCTTTCCTCTCCAATTCCTTACACTGATTCCTTTCTCTATCCCAGAAAAGTACCTCATCTCCAAAATCAACTCTGGCCCTTCCTAACCTTGGGATGTGGTCAATGGTCCACTATTGATCACACTGATAGATAGCAACTCTTTGGGCCCTTCATCCAGCCCTCTCTGGAGATCTGAAATTGGGATCTTTTAAATAGCAAAAAATCTCTCCATTGCTGATTGATTGCTCCTCTCACTCTATATTTCCTACCTTTATGCCAAATGCTATCTACCCCATCCCCAAACCATCTCACCCTGCCTATGGTGTCATCCTTTGCAAAGCTCTGAGTGCACCAGATCCGCGTCGATCTCTTTGCTTTTCTGGGTCTTTCTGTTCCTGTTGAGGTCTGTAAAATCAAGATGCAATCTCAAACTGTACAACCATCAAAGATCAATTCCAAATCAAAATGCTACTCATAATCTAAACTCAGGAATGCTCTGATTTGTAATTGTTACTGCACAGTGATTCATAACTGGCCTAAGTAGTGTGAAAGTAACCTTTGTAGCCTTTGACCAAATATGTTGCTTAAATAGGGTTTTTTTTAATGTAAAACTTTGCAGAAAAGGAATGCTATTAACACACCTGTACCTTACCTGACTGTTTGAGATTAGAGGGGCAGAGGGAATGCGGTGGAGAGATTCCAAACTTTGTAGCATTCGGCTGAGCTCTTGAAGCTTTCCCTGACATTCTGAGAGTTCTGGAAAAAAATAGAAAAAAGAAAAAGTAGACTAGGATATAGTAAGGCAGCACTGCCTGTTCTCTCAGAATATCAAAACACCAGACAATCAGCCGTTGGAAAAGAACACCCACTGGGGGAAAATTGCTAAGGGAAGGATAAATGGATGACCTACACTGAAAACGTATTGCTCTGGCTAAATTCCCACAAGAACTTGCAGTATTCAGTGACCAAAACCTAAGGAAAATTGATTGGGAAGAACTTGTCCTCCTGTCTCTTAAGCGCACCCATAACAGAAGATATTAATGTAGGTAATTGATCAATCCCTTCATCAATTCTATTCTAATCTCCTTGTCTCTGAAGGTGAAAGTTGGCTTGGAAATAGCCAAGGCTCAAATATTGTGACTACCAGCTAAGAAAGACCTTCTGATTGATAAGAAGTTTCATTACCTGCTGAGCACCTGTCCAGTCCTTTGCTGTCACTGAGCCAAGAATTCACTTTTTCTTGGGGACTGGCTAGTGAAGATAAGGCAGGGGCACTTTCTGACATCAGTATGTGGCGCCGTGAGCTGCAAGCCTGCAAGAATGAAGCAAGACAATATAGGAAGAATGGAAACTAGAAACAAAGGAGATGAATAATTCACTCCAGTTTTCAGAATCTAGGATGGATCTTCAGCCTGTGAAATTCTTGGGTACACTGGCAAATCTGTAAAAAATGTTATCACAAAATGGATACCATAGAGAACTGTTGTGGCCCAGCAGGATCCGGTGGAGCTGTTGATGGACTTGGATAGCGAGGAACCATATGAGTCTGCCATGGAAGATGTGGAGGACCCTGGGCAGGGTTGAGACTCAGAGCAGGGATCAGAGAGGCTGGTTGGCCACCAGGAGGTGCCTGAGGCATGGAGCAGTGGGGAGGATCAAAAGCAGTTTGTCCCTGATGCTAGATTGAGACGGGCTGAGAAATGGAAGCAGCAACTCCGCAGGCAGCTTCACAGAAGATGATTAAGCACAGGTGGTGGTTGTTTGGCCCCTCCCAAGAGAGATTATAGGTGAGGCGTTGGGAGGGATCATTTGCAGGAAACAACCGTTCGAATTAGTAGTGAATAAAATTTATCCGTGTATTTTTCCGTGTCTGTTCATTTGGACTCTCTGGGTTGCTTTGTTAGGATTATCTGGGTTGCTGCAGCTACTGTATTGAATGTGAGTTGCCTGGGCTCTCAACCAAAGGATTCGTTATCTCAGTAATTGAGCAGTGGCAAATAGCCAAGCCTGCGTTCAAGTGTATTCACAGTCGGGGGGGGCAGATCAGAGAACATGCTCAACTACATTAAAAACTTGTCTGAGAAATTGAGTACAGTTTGGATAGTACCCTAATAATGATATTGACTTCCATAAAATACAATAGTAGGAAAATGCTTCTTAACTCCAGCTTATCTTCTGAGGACTACTGTATATACTCGAGTATAAGCCTAGTTTTTCAGCCCACTTTTTGGGCTGAAAAAAGCCGCCTCGGCTTATACTCGAGTCAGTGAAAAATTTGCCCGAAATGGAGGAGAAAAAGGGGCGGGGCCATGCCGCTGGGTGACACTCGTGAATGGCCCAGTGCCCCTGTGAGTTTCCCCTCCCTCTGTGTCAGTTTGCCGCGCAGCGCGCACCGCACCATCCCCCCTCCTCACGTTCTAATGTAATGCAGGGCTGTCTTACGATTCCCCTTCCTCCCCCTCCTGCCGCTCTGCAACGATGTCCCACCTCCTCCTTGTTATGGCAAGCAGCCACATAGCGATGTCCCACCTCCTCTGGTACAGTGATCCAATGATAGGAATCACTGTGCCGTGTGTCATAGGAGGCGGGACATCGCTCCCGCGGCTGCACGGGACATCATCATCACAGCGGGACATCAGCATCATGAGGTGAGTGAAGTATTTCATTGAATACACCGCTAGTTTACTGTTTTTCTTTGAAATAAATATTCAAAAACATTATTGGTATCTATTTTTATTTTTGAAATTTACCGGTAGCTGCTGCATTTCCCACCCTAGGCTTATACTCGAGTCAATAACTTTTCCAGTTTTTTGTGGTAAAATTAGGTGCCTCGGCTTATATTCGGGTCGGCCTATACTCGAGTATATACGGTATGTGGAATTTTCCATGTCATTTTCTTAACAATAGTTTGGAAGGGATTCACTGTGAATTTGCTGGGATTTTTAAAAAAAACTTGTTGCTTTGATGTCCCACTTTATAAACAGCCCTAGGATTTCCTGGTGGATGTTACCAAATACCACATCCAAGTTTTCATTGTCAACCAAGTTCGGCTAGGTCTTGCCACCCAGCTGGCAGAAACATTTAAAAAAATATTCATTTCCAAGATGAATCTTGCTGATGCTCAGAGACTCGTAGATCAAGACACACATACACACACACTTCTAGTGTTTCACTTTACCTCTTCTAAAAACCACCTAATTTACTTTTTTTCTTCAAATATAGTTTTATTTGCTGGCTTTCTCAGCAAAATAGAAGCAGAATTTTTCACCCAATTTACTTCTTCCTTTTCTGGCCTCTAAGTCCATGAACAGCTCAAAAGCATTCTAGGGAGAGAAGAGGAGTAGAAGAAGGAGAGGAGATTTATTCACTGGAATAATCTACACAACTTTGACCCATGTTGCAAACAGTAATTCTTTCGATAGATGCTATACAATTTCCCTCTCTTTGCATACAAGCTACAAAAAACAGTGAGGGATACTTAAGATTCTCCATTATCACATTTCAGAAGTGATGCTTACCATCAAGCAAGAAGGCTCTATTTTACTGTACTCACTTGTGTGGGATGAGAGGCTCTGCCACCACCTGTCATGAATGGTCTTCGGGATACATGTGATTTCTCTGCTTGCCGGTGCAAGCACAGCTTTGCAACCCAATTATTGAATAGCTCTTGGGATTTTATCTAAAATAAGTGAGGCCCAGACAAGACAGCAAAACGTTAAAAAAATAAAAGCATTTTTCCCAAACATTGTGATTCTGAGCTGCAGCAGCAAGCTGCATCTTCTGCTAAAACTAATATTTATAAGGTGGTAAAAAATATCACAAATGTTTCATTTCTCCTCTCTGACATCAGCACTCTAACAATCTGTTCCTTCTTCCGATACCCCAAGTTAGTAATTGCAAATAGCTTCTTCATTCATGTAAAGGTAGGGTCAACTCTGCTAAAGAAAATTGTATCTCGAATTAGATGGGGATAGAAGATGATATTTGAAATCTGAGGCATAAAACTGATTTCTAGGCCTTTATTTGAGAGTTGGCATGAATTTATGAGCTTCATCTTAGCATAATTCCCTGCCAAAAATTTGTGTTTTCTGATTTTTATGAGTGGCAAAAGATAGTAACTTGCTATGGTTAGGGTAGAGATAACAGTTGTCATCAAGTATTTATTTGACTTGGAAGATTTAAAAACTGCCTCATTTCAGAAACTCTGCAAAGACCATGGGAAGCTTCAGATACTTAATCATAAGAAATAAAAATGTGCAGCCACCAATTCACATAGGATCAACCTGCTACATTATTTTAAAAGCACGAGAAAATATAACTTAGAAGCTAACTCCTGCTTTTAGCAATGGATTAATACGATCAGCCTTCAAGATGCCATATACTCAACTGTGCCCTGCATGCATAAGCATAAATACTTCTACCATGAATGGGCTTTAAATATTCAGTTGGGATTTGAATTCTATCTTCACAAAAGAGAACAAGTGGACTCTTTATCCTTTACCAGAGATCCAGAGAACCATAAGCAGCAGCAAACAAAATGCTTGGTGAGGATACTATTATGCCTGCTGAACTCTACAGACATATTTTACATATTACTGTATTATTGTTCTGCAAAGCATATTCCTGCTTTACCACATGGAAAAATGTTTTGTGTAGCCAACACAATAACTTTGCAAAAATATATTTTCAGGTATAATTTGTCAGTTCAAGCCTTTCTCCATCACATACATTCTCAAACCAGTTCTCAGATTTTGAACAACGGAGAAAGGACATCTTAGCATTTGTAAGCCAGAGATTAAGGATGAATTGGCATATAATTACAGAATTCCACTGATCTTTTTTTCCCCCTTTCATCCTGGGTCATTCCATGTGTACCTTAAGATGATAAATATTCTCTTCTGTATCCAAGTCCACACGTTGGGCCTTTTTATTAACTGACATGACTGACAAACAAACATCTATGGAGCCATGTAACTTTCCCTTCAAGACCTAGAGAAAATATCACAAATATAGTTACACAGAGAAATTATATAAGTCCTTTTCTTAAATACGTTTCTCAGTAAATTAACTGCCCTCCTTTGTCCCCATCAGGATTCCTGTAAATATTGGTATATGACACTCAGTTACTCCCAATTCCACTATTCTGTACTCACATCTTGGTGTGTTGTGGCATATTTCAGAATGCCATCTTCCAAAACAAAATAACGCTTGGAGAGAAAAAAAGAGAGAAAAGGGGGGAAAGAATAAATCAATAGTACTTGACTTGATTGAATAAAATCAGTAAGTTATATCATATCATATTCCTTAAAAAGTTGAAATAGTTGGACAATACAGTTTCAAAATTGCTTTTATCACATTCACTGGTTTCTAGACTACTCTTTTCCAATTCAATTAAGGACTATGTCAGCTGAGAATTTTAGAAGTTGTAGTCACCAATTGGAAAAATTGATTTAGATTGTTTACTAAAAATGGCGATCATAAGCATGACCTATATCATAAATAGAATAATTAATATTCTACTATTTATTGTTCAGTATTTCCAATCAAAATTCTAAGCACCAGTCATGCCATTGTTCCGAATGCATATTCCATTCCTCCAGCAGTCAGTATTTGGTCTAGTAATTAAGGCACCAGGCTAGAAGCCAGGAGATTTGTGAATGCTAGGTACTTCCTTAGGCATCAAAATTGGCTGGGTAACTTTGGGCCTGTCACTCTCTCTCAGCAAAATCTAAGTCTCAGGATTGTTGTGGGAAAAATAGGGTGCAGAAGTATTGTGTAGGCTCCTTGAATTATTTATAAAAACATTAAAGGTGAGATAGCAATAGCACTTAGACATACATCACTTCAAAGTGTTTTACAGCCCCTCTCTAAGCGGCTTACAGAGTCAGCATATTGCCCCCAAAGATCTGGGTCCTTATTTTACAGACCTCGGAAGGATGGAAGACTGAGTCAACTTTGAGCTGGTGAGAATCGAACTGCTGAATTGCTGGCAGCCAGCAGTCAGGAGAAGTAGCCTGCAGTACTGCATTTTAACCACTGTATCACCACAGTATATAAATAAAGTAAATAAATACTTTAAAAGTAAATAGGTACTTTAAGCTTTTGTCCTGTTTAGATATCTTTTCTCTAAAAATTAATTCCACTCTTGAGTTTAGTCAACCACATCCCTAGATTCTTACTGCTTACACTGATGTTCACTTTTTAGGGGATTGTTCTGAGACAATTGTAAAATTGACCTGTTGTTCAACATCTTTTAAATATTCCAATAAAAAAATTATCCAAACTTTGAACACTTTTTCATTGTACTCGTTAAACTTTATAAAGCAGACTAGATTTATTGTAATTTATTTTCACAGATATGAATTCCTTAACAAATGAGGCAAGAAAGGTAATGAAATGGGGCACAATTCACTTTAGAAATATCTTAATAACAGAAACATTGGGCTCAATTGTAGTCGTAAGTCAAGGACTACCTATCTGTACCGTTGGCTAGTATTTATTATTGTGATTGTGATTTTTGACCATTCCTGCTGGATTTTGATAAGCAAAGTCAATAGGGAAGCTGGAAAGAAGTCACAAGGTATAGTCACATGAGGTCCTCACTTAATGACCTGTGTAATCCTTGTTTAATAACAACAATCTGGCTTGCTGGACATACCATTGCTAAGTGGTGTAGTCACTTACAACTATGTCATATAAGGATAGAAGTCCTGGTGTTCTTAAGTGATGATGACCCTGTTATTTCGTTAGAATGATCTCAATCAATTGCAGCAGACTTTAATGCTTGGTATGGCACCTTGGACATACTTGGAATTTCCAATACTTGAAAATGAGACACATTAATTTCCATTAAGAATTATTCACAGCTAAATAGGCCTAAAATTGTAACCCCAAAGCATCCAAAATAATTCACACATATTATGACAACACTCCTTGTAAGAACTCTTGAAAGAACCATCAGTCATTTATCGGTCTCCTGATAGACTGAAGTGCAAGTCCTGGAATTCACAGAAGAAGCCAGCAGATATTTGGGAGACCAACATTCACTTTATCTCCCAGGTTCAGAAAAGCCAGAGTGGCTTGGAATTGGAGGTGTTAATTTAGTGCTATAATTATTTAATTCAGATCAGAGCGGATAGCAAGACAAGTAGGGACAACTCGGGACAAAAAGGAACAAAGTTGCAGTTCTTCATGCTCACCATTGAATCATAGAAATAAAGTCCACTTTATTGACACCATACCTTGTGCCAGCCTTTCAAGGGCCATTTTCGCTTCTTTAGCAGGTAACCCTCCTGCCTTTCTGGCTGCTGGATGACCCCACTATGGATGTGCAAATCATCTATCACTTCCCAGCTCTCAGAACTCTATGTAAAAAAAAAAAAGGTGGAGTTGGAGTTTGGAGTTTATTCAATTTGTAGGCCGCCCTATTCCCCGAAGGGACTCAGGGCAGCTGAACAAAGCCAAGGGAGGGGAAATTACAAAAAGTAAGACAAAGACAATCAGACAATACGAACAATTTAAAGCACAACAGACACAGCAAATTCGAGTGGCGGGGGGGAACTCAACCCCAGGCTTGCTGGGATAGCCAGGTCTTCACGGCCGTCCGGAAGGCCTAAAGGGTGGAGAGGGTCCGAATCTCCATGGGGAACTCGTTCCAAAGGGCCGGGGCAGCCACAGAGAAGGCCCTCCTCCGAGTAGTCGCCAGCCAACATTGGCTGGCAAATGGAATACGGAGGAGGCCTAATCTGTGGGATTGAATGGGTCTGTGGGAGGTAATCGGCAGAAGGTGGTCTCTCAAGTAACCCAGGTCCAATACCATGTAGGGCTTTATAAGTAATAACTAGCACCCTGAAGCGTATCCGGAGACCAATAGGTAGCCAGTGCAGCTCGCAGAGGATAGGTGTAACGTGGGTGTACCGGGGTGCACCCACAATCGCTCGTGCGGCTGCATTCTGGACCAGCTGGAGTCTCCAAACACTCTTCAAGGGCTGCCCCATGTAGAGCGCATTGCAGTAGTCCAGTCTTGAGGTCACAAGGGCATGAGTGACTGTTGTAAGATCCTCCCGGTTCAGGTAGGGACGCAATTGGTGCACCAGGAGGACCTGGGCAAACGCCCCCCTGGTCACAGCCGACAAATGGTGATCTAAAGTCAGCTGTGGGTCCAGGAGGACTCCCAAATTGCGAACCCTGTCTGAGGGGCGTATAATTTCACCCCCCAGCCTGAGAGATGGAATACTAAGCCAATTTGTGGGAGGAAAAAACACAAGCCACTCGGTCTTGTCAGGATTGAGAGCCAGTCTGTTCACCCCCATCCAGACCCTCACATCCTCCAGGCACTGGCACATCACGTCAACTGCTTCACTGAGTTGGCACGGGGCAGACAGATACAATTGAGTATCGTCCGCATATTGGTGGTATCCTATCGCGTGCTGTCGGATGATCTCTCCCAGCGGCTTCATGTAAATGTTGAACAGGAGGGGGGACAGGACTGACCCCTGCGGCACCCTATAATTAAGGGGCCTAGGGGTCGACCTCTGTCCTCCAACCAACACCGACTGCGACCTGCCCGAGAAGTAGGAGGAGAACCACCGAAAAACGGTGCCTCCCCCCCCCTCACAACCACCGCAGCAGGATACCATGGTCGATGGTATCAAAGGCCACTGAGAGGTCCAGGAGAACCAGAATGGAGGCACGGCCCCCGTCTCTGGCTCTCCAGAGATCATCGGTCAGTGCGACCAAAGCAGTTTCCATGCTGAAGCCAGGCCTGAAACCAGATTGGAAAGCATCTAGATAATCGGTTTCCTCCAAGGACCGACGGAGCTAAGAGGCCACCAGTTTCTCAACAACCTTCCCAACAAAGGGGAGGTTGGAGACTGGACGATAGTTATTTAAAACGGCTGGATCCAGGGACGGTCTCTTCAGTAGGGGCCTCACCACCGCCTCCTTTAAAGGGGGGGGAAGACCCTTCCAGAGAGATGCGGTCACAATCGCCTGGATCCAGCCCCGTGTCACCTCCCTGCTGTTCACGACCAGCCAGGAGGGACACGGGTCCAGTACACAAGTGGAGGCACTCACTGCTCCGATGGCCTTGTCCACTTCCTCAGGGGTAACAGACTGAAAATCAATCCAACGATGGCGCTCAAGACCCTCCCTCGGTACCTCGGCTGGCTCTGCACAATTGGAGTCCAGGTTTGCCTGAAGCCGAGCCACTTTATCCGTGAGGAATTGACCGAACTCCTCAGCCTTACCTTGCAAGGGAGTGCCCATATCCCTCCCTTTAAGGAGGGAATGGGCTATCCCAAACAAGACGGCTGGGCGTGACTCAGCGGAAGCTATCAGACCAGCAATATGAGTTCTTTTTGATGTCTGGATAGCCCGGAGGTAGGCTCTGATGCAAGATTTTAATGAGGCTTGGTCTGACACGGACTTACTGGCTCTCCAGCGGTGCTCTAGGCGTCTCTTTTGGCGCTTCATCTCCCGGAGTTCCTCAGTAAACCAAGGAGCCCTCCTGGATCCACTGCCATAGATCGGCCGTAGAGGCGCAATCCGGTTAAGGGCTCCTGCCGCCGCCGAGTTCCAAGCAGCAACCAGAGTCCCAACCGAATCGCGGGCGAGAGTATCAGGTATAACACCAAGCGCCGTCTGAAAGCCCATAGGGTCCATAAGACCCATGGGGGGGGAAACCACCTAATCGGTTCCTCCTCCCTACAGTGGGGGATTGGCCTCCGAAAGTCGAGCCTCAGTAGGCAGTGGTCCGACCACGATAGGGGCAGGATCTCAATGCCCCTCAGACCAAGATCACAACTCCACTGCTCCGAGAGGAATACGAGGTCAAGTGTGTGACCCGCTGAGTGGGTCGGGTCCCGAATTACTTGGGTCAAGCCCATGGCTGTCATGGAAGCCATGAACTCCTGCGCCCCGTCAGAGTGCTCACCGAGTGAAGGCAAGTTGAAATCCCCCAGCACCATAAACCTGGGAAACTCAACTGCCAGCTCGGCTACTGACTCGAGGAGCGAGGGGAGGGCTGCTGCAACGCTGTTGGGAGGCAGGTACATTAGCAGCATGCCCACTTGACCCCCAGGATCCAACCTCACCAGCAAGGACTCGCACTCAACAATCTCCGGAGCAGGAGTCCTACAAGGAACTAACGACTCTCGGATAACAACGGCCACTCCTCCACCCCTTCCCTGGGGTTGCGGCTGGTGAAGCACCTGAAAACCCTCTGGGCACATTTCGGTGAGGGGGACTCCTCCCTCCGGGCCCAGCCAGGTTTCAGTAATACATGCCATGTCTGCCCCCTCGTCTAAAATTAAGTCCCGGGCGAGGGGAGCCTTGTGAACCACAGACCTGGCATTTAGCAACAGCAGCCTGAGACCAGGGCCCTGACTACTCGCGCCATCTGGCCTTGGAGTGGGACTAATAGGGCCGGAAGGAAGGATCTCTGTAACATAGCGAACCCTCCTTCCCCGGTAATGGCTCGCCCTAAAGTCCCCGCCATATCTGCCCCTCCCAGTTAGGACCGTAATGCTCCAGCTCACTCCCGCGTCCATAAGACCCCCACCCTCCCCTTCAGCGATCGACATCCCTGGCAAGCCCTTCGAACCATACATTCTAAGGCTGGGGGTTGAACCAGGCCCCCCTAACACTTCTGCAGAGCACTCAGTGTAGGAGGTACCCGGTTATAGTCCCAGCCCTCTCAGGCGTACACAATTATACAACAGACACTCCCCCACAAGAATTTAAAAACACAAATACAACTATATAATAAAAAGTGGGCACATACATACAACACAGTCATACCCACAATCATACCCCAAGCACTCACCATACATTAAAATGTACAGAGCACTGCGGAAGTGCGTTAGCAAGCAATAATATAAAGAGGAGAGAGAACTGCTCCGTTCCTCTCTCTCCTCTATGTCCCGGCGAGACGTCCTCGGCCACCAGATCAAAAGTCAGTGGTGTATAAGGCGGCCGTATGTAGGCAAGGATAAGAGTAAAAGTCTAGTGTTCATAAGCGGCAACCGTTCAGTCTCACCCTTCCAAAGAAGGTCAGCGGGCCGTGTGCCTAAAAGTCTCCTTCCTGAAGCTGAAGGGTCCCAATCTGGGGGGCCAAAGTCTGAAACTGGCCTGAGCCACTCCAGTAGAGGAGGAGGAGAGCGCTGATGTTTTCGAAACCTAGTCCTCGCCGCTGCGGCCGCCATCCTCTATTGCTCCCACTCCCAACCCAACCCCAGCCCTACTCCTAACCTAATCACTGATCTAAGCTAATCTAACACTAACCTACACCCTACACCCTAATAACCCTAATAACCCAACACCAACCTAATCTAATCCTACATTAGCCCAGCCCTAACTCCACCTCAAGCCCCGACCCTAGCCCTACTTCCTGCCACTATCAATCTCCTCCGCACCCCCGGGTGCAACCAACCGCTGCCCTCGTAATTATTTCTAAATATCTAACTATAACTACTTATACCTATAACTAACTATATCTAACTATGCCTATCTTACCTAAATCTATATCTAACCAGAGCAACGGCAGGCAGCAGACGGGAGGGGAAGAGCAGATGTTACAGGCAGGACATCAGGCACAGGCCAAGGCAGAGGGGAGTCAAAGCGGCTAGGGAGATGGCAAAGGCTTCCTAATGGCTGGGGCAGGAGGCAAGGAGCAATGTCCGGAGGAGGCTACAATGACACGGGCCTCGGAATCTGGGACGCAGGTCAGAAACATGGGAGCTTTCATCCAAAAGGAGATCTTTGATGACTTGGGCTATAATTATCCAGGCATCACTCACTATCCTGCAGCCCCTTATCATTGCCAGCTAGAGTTCAAGACCAAGTACTTTGCCTGTATTGCAGTCTGGAGAGGACAGACCGTTGAACAGAGTTGAACTACCACATTCAACAGTCTCACAAAATACAAACAACGCAGGCAACATTAGGAATTACTATTTAGTACAGTGATGGGCAACCTTTTTGGCGTGGTGTGTCAAAAAATCGGCAAAAAATCGAGCATAACTCGCGTTGTGTGTCACTTCGACAAAAACATAATTTTGCGCAATTTATAGTTTAAACTACAAAAATGTATAATTGCAATATATAATTGTATTTAATAAACCAAAAACAAATTATTTAACATACCTGCTTAGTAACTTCTTTGTTCATCAGTCGATTTCGTATGTTGCCCTTGATATTATTGAACTTGTTTAGGGTGCCGTGAACCAGGGCTGTGGAGTCGGCTGCTTCCAGCTCCACGTCCTCATCAACATGCCGCTCCAGCCCGCCCCTGCTATGAATATTCCTAGTGACGCGAGGGCGAAGAATATGAATATTCATAGTGGGGGTGGACCGGAGCGGCATGTTGATGAGGACGTGGAGCTGGAAGCAGCAGACTCCACAGCCCTGCCGTGAACTGAGATAAGTGAGGGGGAAGGCGAATTCTTTAACTAACCCGCCGCACTGATGACGTGTGTGCGCACGGCACGCACGCCTTACCAGCAGCCCCTGCGCTCAGAAAGGGGCGGCGGCAATACAGTAAGTGAGTGTGGGTGGGGGAGATCACACATCCCGCCCCCCCCCGTTCCTCCAGCACAGATTCTTTCATCCTCGACGGCCGTGCAGGAGCCGAGGATGAATCGCATGAAATCCTGTGCGTGTCACCCCAAATGGCTATGCGTGTCAGCACTGACACGCGTGTCATAGGTTTGCCATCACTGATTTAGTAGCATTTAGAACAAAGGAGGATAATTAACTTTCTCAAGGAACCACATGAGAAACGTGGACTGTGGTGGAGGGCCAACAATGCTGTCCTGCTGCACCCCCAATGCCCTGCCAAGGCCCTATTGCCAATGCCAGGGGCCTGACAGGGGCAATGGAAGGGCCAGATGTGGCCCGCGGACCATAAAATACCTAGCACAGCTTCCCACCCCAACACACCCATTAACCTAAGCACAATAGGCATGTGTATCTAGTCACACATTTGATATGGAGTTCCTCCCCCCAATCCCAGGGACATGTAGGGATCAGTTTTGTATACACTCATTCAAAAGAATCCACACCTGCCAAGCGATGCTGTGTTTGGAAGATACAGTGCTATTCGAACGGGAAGGGGGTAATGCCCTTTTAGGAGATGACAGTTCTTTTTCATGGTTACCCATCCCTGGGAAGACTGTCTTCTCTTGCCATGAACTAAGGAAGCATCAGCAATGCACTTTTTGGGAATGTGTCTTCATCTCCAGATCATCACCTTCAGAGGGCTGTGGCTATGAGAAAAGAAAAAAAAAAGACAAATTAGTACTCAGACATCCTGATTAAAATAACTCCCAATCAAATGGTATCACCCATATGGTGCAGTGGTCAAAGCATTTCAGTTATATTAGGTGTAAAATTCTATTTTCTTATCAGATAGTATCTGTATTTCTTAATCACAACTACTTTCTTTTTGCTTTGCTTCTTTATTCCACAAATTATAGCCTTTTTTCACAAATAATTCCTTGCCCATAACTCAGGTTTTTAAAGTGTCCCTTCAATGATTTATATAGATGTGATCCTAAAATCCTAGACAAAAATTGGAATATAGATGCTTTTTAAAATCCTCTTTTGCAAATCATAGTGCAAAATCTAAAGGTGACAGATTTCCTCCTCTTTCAAAGCACAACCTGATGGAGGCTTACTAAGAAATCAATCTCATGTCCATTTGTACTGTCTCACAAAACAGGATACAGAGTTGTTTTCCTTTCCAGGATCTGCTATGAAGGAAACAAACCATTGATCCAAAATCAAGGAAAAATTCCAGATTGTGACCTTTGTTTTGCTGTATAGCCATGTCTGTAAGGATTTATCCAGAGTATTAGCCACAATCAAGCTCTCCTCTTTGGCCAACAGCCTGCCTGAAAAAGATACCACAAAGCCTTACTCCCTATCATGCTGACTTAGTCTTAGCTTTGTCTTACATTGCAGTCCCCTCTAAAAGATCTCAGCCTCCTAATTTCTGACATTCTAGAAACAAGGCAGTGATTTCATGATCTAAATCCTTAGACATTGGATAATCTTGCTTTCAACTTTTGCACAGCAATATGCAGAAACTGCTCTTACTCTCATACACAAAAAATGATTGATCCCCTCCCCTTTGAGCCTTGTTTCTACTTTCATTATTTTCCTCCATCCCTATCCAAAGCACAAACGGTGAACAGAAGCATCACAGGCACTAAGCTTGGTTTTTCCTCTTGCAGAGCTTGTGGTGACTGCAAAATGTAGATTCCTCTGTTTTTCTCTTCCTGCTGCAAAATTTAGCATATAAGCATAAGGTGTTTTTTTCCTCCTAGTGAAGAGAGAACAATTAGCATTTAACAAGAGGAAGAAACCACCCTGGTATTGCTATGTCTGGTTCACCTAATCCTCCTGCGGATAGAGGCTCAGGTGGCTCCTCTTAAACAAAACTGAACCCCATTTCTACCCCTGGCCCTCTGACCTGTCTCACCTGTACAATTGTCAACACTTTTCTGGTTCTGTTGCAGCAGCTATTCAGTTACACCCTTTATGCATCAATCCTCCCTTAGCAAACAGGTTCTCAGTTTGTCACCTGATCTTATGTGTATTTACCCAAATGTAAGCTGCCCTGAATTCAATTGAAACAGTCATGCAGAACTCTGCAGCTTTAACGTCTCAGTCCTTCTCTGTTTCCTGCTGAAGACAGAAACAAAGAGGAGAAAGGGAATACATCTTGCCTAAGTTCTTGGTTGTTGTTTCTTAAGGTCATTTGAGTTCCCTGAAGTAGAAAAGGGAATCTTACAAAGGGAGGTACTGGATGTAATTTCACATAACAGTAAACTGTGGTTCCCTTTACAGAAATGAGCCTTAGGTGAACTCTATCATAAATCCTGAAGCATGATACAAGATAGAAGAGTTTCCATTGTTTAACCAGAGTTCAGCAGTCTATTTGGATGCATTGATCTACCATTTATGTCAGATCTGCCGTCCACCCCCTTCATCTTCACTTTGCATTGCTGGCATCCAGCCATAAAAAGGGAGAGGGGGGAAATGGGGAGGAAACACCGAGAAAGGGATGATAGGAACCAGAGGTGCCAATCCAAAACAACAGACAAGAGATCCAAGGATATAAGTGTGAGAATAATGCTGGCCCCTGATTAAATGCAAACAAAACTGAAAACTTTTAATCTTTCTATGGGGGTACGAAGGATGGAAAATATTGAATCCTAAAGTCTGCTTGAGTACATTCCTTCAAATGACCTCTTCTATGTAAGCTGTCAATGTGTTTGTTTTTATTGTGACAGCATAGAGTTAAATTTTAAATGAAGAAATCTGCATTTCTTTATGGCCAGCCAGATTTCTCCACGACTTTCTCTCTGCTTAATCGTGGTTTTTTTTAAAAATTAAATAGACTACAAGTGTAATTACCTCTTCTTAGAAATGCTTTTGATAATTGAACAAGGCCTTACTCATAAAATAAACAAATTCACAAGTATTAACTCATGTTTCAATCACTGTATCATAACTCTGAAATATTTATGCATAACATTTCTGTCCTGTTCAGGAAAATTTACGACACAAGATTGCTTTCTGTCAAGTCCAAAAGTTAGAATCCTAGGTTCCTAAAACACCTCAAAGATTAGAAGCACATTATCTATAAATGGATTCCTCTCATGCTTTTAAAATATTTTTCAAATTATTTTGAACAAGCAACATGAAAAAAGTCCCCTAGTTGTGGCCTAGTTTGAACCTGGAATGACTAGTGGGGATTTATAAGGAGTAATTTATGAGATTAAGCATAAATAGTCTTTGCTTATCAACCAGTTTGCAAGCGATCATTTGAGGTTATGATGTACTTCCCCAAAGCTACTTACAGATCTGATTTTGAAGAACAGCAACCTTTCCAAAGATCATTGTAATTGCATTTTGGCAACCGGCTTGCACCTATGGCTGTTTGAGGTATCCTGTGATCACATTATTTTTGTGAGTTTTGTGGATTTCTGTTGTTTTATTTGTGATTTGCAGCAAAAAACGGCCTTTGTTCTTTTAACAACCACTGCATTTACTTAATGACTGCCTCCCAAAAGGTAAATTAGGGCATGACTATCTGGTGACCTGCTTAACAACCACTGCAATTTACAATCATAATTCAAAGCTCAATTATGGTCACACGTTAAGGATTGCTATGTGTATTTCTAAATGATTAACTATAGGTGGTCTTCAACCATTTGTTTAGTGACATTTGAAAGTTACAAAGGCACTGAAAAAAGTAACTTATGAGTGGTTTTCACACGTCACATAACCATTGCAGCATTGCAAAGTCTGAACATTTTAAAACCTTTTCTAATAATTGTTTTTGTGCATGATCAACCAGTAGTGTGGAAAGGTATTTAACCAAGAGTTTTGCATGTGGGGGTTCAATTTCTGTCAATTGTAAACCATGGTTTATGGCTTTATGTGACATTTGAATGTAGTTTTCTTTACCTTGTTTAGTGAACCATAGCAAAGTAAGACATATTTTAAGCTCAGTGTGTGATTACTATACTGTTATTTGCACAGCAGGTTCACATCAAAACCATTTTCACACACAAATTATGTTTCCTGAACTGAATAAATTAAGATAGATGGATTAGGAAATGTGTGTTTTTCTGCCTTTATTAACTAATGAAGCTGACTATAATTATTCACTTTTGTCACTTACTTTTCTTTTCTTTTTATTCCTGTTAGAATAACATACTTCATCCAAGCCTTCAATTTCAGAAAGTAATAAAAACATACACATAGTAAGAAATCTGAATTTGAACAAACAAGTTAAGATGAATTGATGTAAATGAACCTAGTTTGTAAGTATATTGCAATGATTTGCATAATTATATTTACATGAAGAAATAAGAGTTTCGTTTGCACAAAATTTGCAGTTTTTCTCATGCAAAAGAACAATTCCAGATTTGGAGTGAGTGTTTTGCTGAGAAGTTGTCTTTGTGAAAGTAGCAAAAGCAATAACACTTAGACTAATATACCATTCTGTAGTGCCTTACAGGACTCTCTGGGTGGTTTATAAATGTCAGCATATTGTCCCCAATCTGGGTCTTCATTTTACCGACTTTGGAAGGATGGAAGGCTAAGTCAACCTTGAACCAGTTAGGATCAAATTCCTGGCTGTGGGCAGAATTAGCCTGCAATACTGCATCCTAACCAGTGTGTCACATGGCCTCCTGAGTAGGATTTGTTCATGATGTCCTTAACTTCTTTTGCCAATCTCTAACTCAGCTGCTGAGAAGAGATAATGGAAGAGGATTTTCATTCTGCTTTCCACACTTTCGATTTAGCTGAATTGTTCTTATGTTCCTGTTTACTTGAATACTTTGGGTTACAACAACACCAGAGTTTGTACAACACTAATCAGAATTAATCCTGACTGCTTTGATCAACTCATCTGTTGGAAGACTTGACCAGAAAGAGTGGATTGGTCTAGAACAGGAGTGTCAAATTCACGGCCCACAGGCCGGATGCATCACGTGGTGGCCACGCCCACCCCCATTTCAGCGAAGGGGGAAAAGTTTCAATACGTCACATGATCACAATGTGCCGATGCGAGTTTGATACCCCTGGTCTAGAATATCATTTAAAACTCCTCCCAGTTTCTAGAATATTTGGAATAGCTTTACTCTGAGGGAATTTTGGAATGATATATGGCTTTTCAGACTTACTCACTGCTATGATCAATAATTAAGGATATGTAGATACCATAATCTTAAGCTCACCTATTAATTCCCAACTATAGTATTACTGGTGGCTTGCCTGGAATGTGGCACTTGAATTGTGAATTCAAAAGCAGTAGCTATTTCTGATCTATATTAATTTGAAACAAAAACTCTAGTTGCACTCTAACTGAAAATAAACAAATGCATGAAAAGTGGTTTTTTAATCACTGATTCCAGAGAATCTGAACTTACTTACTATAGAAATCTGACAAGCCACCCTGTACTCTACAGCAATTCCGAGTGTCATACAGCTAGTCCCTGACTTACAACAATCCAGTTAGTGATCATTTACAATGACACTGAAAAATGTTATTTATGCACAATTTTCATACAACTATTGTAGCCTTCCTATGACCACATGATCAAAATTTGGATACCTGGAAGCTGGCATGTATTTATGATGGTTGCAAGGTCCCAAAATCATGTGATTACTTTTTGGGACCTTTGACAAGCAAAGTCAATGGGGAAACTAGATTCACTTAACATGCATGCTACTAACTTAACAGCAGCAGTTCGCTTAACAATTGTGGCAAGAAAGGTTATAAAATGGGACAAAACTCATTTAACAATTGTCTTGCTTACCAACAGAAATTTTGGGCTCAATTATAGTCGTAAGTCAAGGATTGCCTGTGTAGCGAAAACAAATGTAAAATATTTTGTTTTTAAAAAAAACCAAACTTGAAAAGATGATGGTAATTATTTTTGTAATATCTTCTAGAAGGATTTAATATACAACCTGTTTGAGCAGAGTTAATCCTAGGCATTTTACTAAGAAGACAAAACCATCTGTTCTTCCATTTTCTTTTTGTGTTAAGGCCTGCCTATTTTATGCATGGGTTCCTGTAAGATTTAAATACTCATGACTTGAATCAGAAAAAAAGTACATCATGCATCCTTAACATTTTATTTATAATTGTTCTTTGTGCCCTTTTTTTTTTTTTACAATTCTGTGCAACATCATTTGGTACCAAATGAAACCATGCAGTATGATCTGCCAGAGTGATGAAATGGCAATAGTTATTTTACATTTTCCATCTTTCTCCCTGAAATCAATAGAACAAAAGCTTTGTACAGCAGTGACTTGTGTGCAACTGCCACAAATGTTAATGAAGGTTACAGAATAATGTTCCTTCTGTGTAAAGATATAATTAATGAGCCATGGATCAAAAGGCTGATACATTAAGTACTATAAATCAGAATATTCTATTCCATTCCTTCTTCTAATGATTTTTACCCCTAATAAAATTTTATGCCAGTGTTTTTGAATCTTGGCAACTTTAAGGTATGTGGACCAACTCCCCAAATTCCCCAATTAGTCATGCTGCCTTTGGAATTCTGGGAACTGAAGTTCACATACCTTAAAGTCACTAAAAAGTTGAGAAATATTGCTCTATGTATTTCTGCCAACTCCATAATTTCCCAGATTTTTCCAATACTGCCTGCTTATGCTTCACTAAGTTTGTGTTCATGTATTTATGGAATTTAAGGACATCTCAATGCCATGACTTTGACCTTACGGAATTCAACAATAAAAGAAATATCCAATGATTATAAATAATTGCATTTACACACACACACACCAAATATCCAAAAAACTTGATGATCTTTCAAAAGACCAAACAGACAGGTTTTAAGGGCTTGGTATGGTGACCACTTATGATTCTGATCACTTAAGCAGCAAGTCATTGAATGTGAGTATCTACCTAAAACAGATTTGGAGCTTATCTATAATTTATAAATGTCAAGGAACCAAGCATCTGTGCAAGAACAACCCTATGCAGAAGACTGACACTTTAAACACTTCCAAGCTGCTGACAATCTGTTAATTCAAAATACACTGAGTCACCTGCCTTGAAAATTAACAATAGGTTTCTGCTTATCATATACCACGTTTCCCTGAAAATAAGACATGCCTTGCTAATACGCCCAATCGGGCTTTTCAGACCATGCGCCATAATAAGCCGTCCCCCCAAAATAAGCCCACCCCCAACTTTTTTAAATACATGGGCAACCAGTCCCCGCCATTACCACTGTACCACCTACCAGTACAGCTTGCGGGGCAAAAAGAGGGCTCGCCGCAAAAACAGCGGCAGGTGAAGCAAAGTGCTTCCACCTCGCACCCTTCCCTCCCACGCAAAAAGAGCCCGCTGCAAAAACAGCGGCAGGCCAGCAATGCAATCACCCTCTCCCGTCTGTTCCTTCTCGTGCCAAAAAACCACTGCCCACCCCAATGGTAAAGACAGCCTGCCTGGTTTCCTTCCACGCCGTCCCTTTAGCGAGGGGTGGCATATGGTGGGGGAGAAGCAAGATGCACATCCTAGTGCTACTAGAGACTGACAGCTCCGCTGCGTTCATTGCCCTTTCACCCGTTGAAGCCCCTTGTAAAAAAAAACCTCGCAAGTTGATCTCATGAGGTTTTTTTTACAAGGGGATTCAATGGGTGAAAGGATGAGGAACGCAACGGACCTGGAAAGGTAAGAGGCGCACCTCGCTTCTCCCCCCCCCCCCACCTGCCACCCCTTGCTAAAGGGACGGTGGGGAAGGGAACTAGGCAGGCTGCCTTTACCATTGGGGCGAGGGGGGCGGTGTTGGCCCACGAGGCACGCCTCTTACCTTTCTAGCTCTGTCGCGTTCCTCACCATTGTGTTCAGGGAAGCCCTTGGTAAAAAAAAAAAACCTTCTTAATCAAAGAAGTTTGATTGAACTTGCGAGAAGAGTTTTTTATTACCAGCGGCTTCCCTGAACACAATGGCGAGGAACGCGACAGAGCTAGAAAGGTAAAAGTGCACCTCGCTTCTCACCTGCCCCAGAAAATAATAAGCCCTCCCCTATAATAAGCCCAAGGCCATATTTCGTAGGGCAAAAGAAAATAAGACCCTGTCTTATTTTCAGAGAAACATGGTACCAGACTTGTATTGTTTAAAAAATGTGCCTTGATACAACAAAGCAACATATTTCTCCAAGGCAGAGCATACAAATTGTACCAAATCAGTCTCTCTCTTTACTATTTTAATGTATTTCATATTTTTTTCAATGAGCTTAGGACAGTGTCACTTCCCTGCTTCCTTCTCTGTAGTTTAGTCTACAACAACTTTGTAATGTAGGTTAGACTATTGGATTTGTTGCTAAGTAGGATAGTAAGTAGGATCCTGAAGATGAAACTCAAATACTTTGGCAACCTAATGAAAAGGAAGGACTCACTGGAGAAGAGCCGAATGCTGGGAAAGACTGAAGGCAAAAGAAGAAGGGGGCGACAGAGAATGAGGTGGCTGGATGGAGTCACTGAAGCAGTAGGCGTAAGCTTAAATGGACTCCAGAGGATGGGAGAAGACAGGAAGGCCTGGAAGAATGTTGTCCATGGGATCACGATGGGTTGGACACAACTTCGCAACTAATAACAATAAAGGATATTAATGCTAGATCTTTTCAATACTAGTTTGGAATTCTAAACACAACATTGTGTTTTGTAATGCAAAGTCTGACAGGCAGCAAACCTCAAAAGATTGTTTAGATTTGGAACCCAATGTGTAGACAAAGCAAGATTTATATTCAAAAACAGTCAGAATTTTCTTTGGAAGGCTGAAACAAAAAAATCTTATAGAATCCCTTGCTAACTTTGCTATGCTTGCTGTTGCCGAATACAATACAGCCTCCATCTCTATCCCTAGCAGCACATCCATCCAGTTTTTCAGGCAGGGTGGCTCCAAGCATTATTTGGCTATGTTCTGCCTTTAGTGAAGCTTAAGAATATTTTTCTATGGATTTAATTATACAAGGTAAACAGAAGTTACTTATGGCAACCATTCTGCCTGGCAGAGATGGCCTTTGCTCAGCAAGTGCAGGATGTGCATTGTTAATGGGTGAAAGATAAGATTGTCTGATCTGGCAGGTGTTCAAGCGAAAGGCAACTGCTCAGGTACATTACAGATAAGTGAAGTACTATCAAGTGTCATAAAGCAAGCAAATTATAGCTATCGATTATATTCTCAGGTTAAGACATTAACGTACCCAAACTATGCACTTTCCCTTCTTGAGATACAACTGTCTTCTGGTTGCCACCTTTCTTTCTCAACTTGAGCACTTGCCTGCTTTTACTCCTTGCTTATTCTCAGCAACAGCCTAGCTACTTAGAGAATCCTAGGAGTTAAAAACCATACATTCTCAGGATGCTTATCTGAGCTGGATATTCCAGAGATCATAATCATAACATATCTAAAAGATACACTGGGGAAAAGTGGTATTTGTAAACATGGAATAACAGAATCAGCCATTCAGTCCCCTCTGTTAATATAAACAGATGTATTCTACTGTTTACAAGAAGTAGTATATCACATACCCTCCAATCAAATTGACTTCCAATGTGTAGTAGATCAACTGTTACAAATGATAGCTTGCTGAATCAGTTGAAACACACTTAGCCAACAGATGATAACCTGGAGCGCAATGAGACCAGTATGTCCACTTGGCTTCCTTCATAATTCCTGCCCCATCAACATTTTAAAATTTAGTTATGTTACAAAAGAAAGCATCAGCCTTTTGCATTATATTCATTTCCAGCAATGCTCTTGGACATCATAAAGGCCCTACCATTCATGAATAAGCACCCTGAATGGTTGAGAAATAAGTACCTTGCTTTCTATTTTATGACAGTTTCGTGATTTGCTATCTCCATTAAAGTAGAGGTAGTCCTTAACTTACAACCATTTAATTAGCAACTATGAAGTTACAATGACACAGTGACTTATGATTGTCATACTTATGACTGTCACAGCATCCCCACAGACAACTTATCAAAATTTGGGCACTTGGCAACTAGCAAGTATTTACAATCCCAGGGTCATTGATCACCATTTGTGATCTTCCCAGCAGGCTTCTGACAAACAAAGTTAAAGGGAGTAAGGTGGATTCATTTAACAACCATGTGGTTTACTTAACAACTGCAGTGATCTGCTTAACTGTGGCAAAAAAGGCTGTAAAATTAGATGTGATTCACTTAACCACCTTGCTTATCCACAGAAATTCTGATCTCACTTGTGGTTATAAGTAGAGGACTATGGTCAAATTAAAAGTAAGTCCTGCATATGTTCTCAAAATTCCAAATGTCATATTTTTTCATTTTTGCCTTTTTATTAGTTTACAATATAAAATACAAAAATACAAAAGCAAATAATAGGAAAAATAGGGGAGGAAAAAAGGAAGAGAAAAAATGTAGAGAAGAAGGAAAAAAAGAAAGAAAAAGCATTGATTTCCGACTCCCTTCATTGCAATAAAATAAGAAGTAACATCAAACCTTAAATTTTTACTTTTTATGTGCTTTTAGCCCAAAAGGCTGATGATCCCTGCACGGAAGGCAACGCTCAAAGTTAGAACAAGTAGGTGAAACTAAAGAAAGGGAAGAAATGTTGTGATTGTTTTTTTAGCAACATCCTTGGCCCTTAAATTAAGGACAGTTGTTATTTGGAAATTTGAATAGTTGTTGGCATTTCTCTGCTGCAGTTCTAGAAGATTATTTAATTGAAATCCAGATATACTATTGCCATAATTGTCAAAACACATAAAATATACAGAACATGCTTTCTGGAATTCTTTCCAACCTCGTTGCCAGCAGTGATTATATATACGGTATATTTATCTATACATGTGCTTTGCTCTTGGTAAAGAGGCTGGAAGGATAAAGAATCTGAATTTAGAAAGCATAGTTATCAAAATTCCAATCTAATTATCTCTCCCATAAGGATATATTTTGGGTTTTTTCTCCACATCCCCATATCTGATCCACACCATTTTCAAATTTAATCTTTATTTTACCAACTATTCCAAGCACACTAAATAAATCTGATCTAATTCCATTCAGTTTACAAAGAGTTATTCTGCTGATAGAGAAGAGTTCCCAGGCCCCTATACAGTAGATAATTTCTTTCCAACATCCCATGTGATTGGCATAAAAAAACACCTTTACCAATTTTCAAAATAAAATAAAATAAAACCATAACAGTAATCATAACAATAGAATCCGATATACTTTTGATAACCTATAAAAATAAAAATATTTTTATTTCTTTAAATTACTAACATGGAGATACACAATATCCTGTGAAGCTCAAGAAAGGTTTCAGTTCTAGATTCTGGTTCTATGCTGAAATTGGACAGTTTATTTTAGGTTCTACCAACCATAATATCCAGGCTCTGGGACTGAAATACAATTATTGTACTTAGTAACTGGCAACTTTCCACTGAGAATAATAGCACAGTCCGTTGTAAGTGTCACTGTTCTGGAAAGATGAGAAAATATTGGACAGACTTCAGAAAGAAGGTACAAGCAATAAAGGGGATTGAAATAGCAAAGGGTATAAGAAAAACTAAAGCATGAATTAGGCCTAATTAAATTATGTAAAATTCAATATGAAATATGATTTTTACCTGTAAGTGAATAAATCTGTGATGATGTACTGTACCAATTCTTTCCTTCTATCTCTTAATTAGTTACACAGGTATAAAACACTACAGTCCAAATTCAACAATAAACTTTGAGGTCCGGTTCTGCCTTCCAAGAAGAGAGTTGGACCAAAATAAAAATAAAAATGGGTGAAGTCACCAAAAACCAGGCTGATTATATTGTCAGTTTTAATTAAATTTAAATTAAATTATTTAAATATAATGGTGCTTAAGCCTTCTGTCATATTAAAAACTAAAATTCAGTGGCAACATTTATATATGATCTGCTCAAAGCTTGGAAGTAGATGACTGACTGACAAATACTTTAAACAAGTATTCAGTTTCTATAGGTGTGAATGGGTTCCAACACAGAAAAAAATGAACTTTTTATCTTTAACCACCATGGAAGTTCTATCTGAAGAACTGGCTTTGCACAGCCCATATATATGCACCCAAATCACTCCTGCAGGATGCATTTTTTAAACATATGGGTGAACAATTCCAAATATATGCCATGCATGTACATTTCAAAATATCACTTCTTTAGGGAAAGATGTCCAGATAAAAGCCCTGTCTTCCTCTTATCCTAGTCATAGGAGCTGCTATACTAAAACTTCCTAGATAAATTAGGGCTATCTATCCAAGCTGCAAACTTCCAGAGAATTCAATAGAGAACTGTGAACAGAAACTCTTTGTTCCCATCTAGTGATTATCCTTTTTTTTGCAGCCCAGATATGGCAGTTCTAGATAAATTAGGGACTTTAATCAGGGACTTTGCATAAAAGCATAGTTAATTGTCTTACAATATTTCATTTCCAACCATTGTATGTTATATAGCTATATACTTTCCATATATTGTATGTCACATAGTAGAACTCAAATGAACACCCCACCTTTCTTCTTCAACATCTCTCACCCCAAACCCACATCCTGTTTTATTCAAATGGGCAAAAGTCCACCACTCATCTATCTCTGACTCAGAAGTCTGAGTACATTCTCATCTTCTTAATAGGGCAAAATCCTTCAGATAACATTTCACTTATCTTAAAGAGACATCAGAATCAGCCAGCCTTTCTTATTGCCTAGTAAGAGTCAAAATCCACTATTTCTGATAAATCATTTCCTTTATCTTCCTGGAAAGCACTATTAAATTTTTCTTCCACAAGTCTCCATTTAATAGGGGCAAAATTCTTCCATAGACTTGTATGTCAACAGCACTTTTTGTTTGCAAGAAAAGAGATACACCACCTGAATAACCAAAAATTATGCTCCCCTTACAATGCCATATCACAATCTTCAGATTTACGCGGTATTTTCTAAAATTCATATCTATTCGTCAAAGAACAAAGAACTACTGTAACTGCTACCGAGTTTTCCTTAGAACCTCCATCAACTTTTTGCTCTGGGGACAACATTCTCCACATTTTCTTTGCTATAGTGATCTAAGATTCCAGGACGGACTTGTCGTCAACTAACAATTCTATTTCCACAATCTCACCCGAATGTCCCCATTCACTTGTTTCTTCCAAGTTAACACAACCACCCAAATAAAAAACAGAAGGCAGACTCGGGGCAAGCCCAGCGACCGAGCAAGCCCGGCACAAAGTCACTATTCTTGCCGTCACCCTTTCCGAAACAAGGTGCAGACAAATATGTCCCAACCCCAACTGAGAGCAGGAAGAGGAAAAGGCAGAAGTGGAGTTTTTTTGTTTTACCTGCACACGTCTGCGAGCCTTGCCTTATACGCTCTTCCTTTTGAGCTTCTTACAGCAACGGACGGTTATTGCCGCCGCAAACCGGAATCAGGAAGCAGCTGCTGAGCAAAGCCGAAAGAAATTCACTTCTGCCGCTTCCTCTCTCTGGCCAACTCTTCTTAATTTATCTTTTCTGCTCTTCGCTCTCCTCTGCCACCCTGCCTCTTGGAGGACTGACTCATTAAAGATCCTGGGCAAAATTCTTACTAAGAGAGAAAGAAAAAACTCCAAGACGGCCTTGTGGTTTCATGGAAATAAGTATAGTCCATAATGGGATGATTGGTCAGAATGTCATAATTTGGGAGCCCAGACCTCTTCATCAAACGAAGTGATGCTGGAAAGTTTGCAAGCCGCTTAGTGACAGTGACATATTGATATTAGAAGATGTACAATATTTTGGTATCCTTTTAAACCATAAGGTTTTCATTCTTTCATCACTCAATGTTTTCATTTATCCTGTTTACCAGTAATTTTCTAAAGTACAGTGATAAAACCAAACTCATTCAATAAATTTAACAGACGATCATCTTCAAGGTCATGCAGAAGAATTTGTTGAACGCATCAGTTAAAATTGCCGATTCATTCCTGCTTAGAACCCTTGACTGGTGTATGAGATGCCCCATAATTTGGGAACAGTTTGTCCCTGTTAGACCTAAGGAAGCGAACAGGTCCTCTATTCTCTCAATGTAACTACCAGTCAATTAGACCCTTGTCCCTCCTGCCAATGAAAGCCTCCAGGAGGTCACCACCAGGTGGGTTCATGCATTCTTCATTGCAAAAGGATACATTCCTGGGACCTTTTAAGAAGGCCCCAGTTTGTCCTTTCTTTTAAAAAGTCACTTCCTGCCTGGAAAACTTTCATGTAATCTCCCATCTTCCCTTTTTGGGGGAGAAGGTGGTAGAAAAGGTAGTTGCTGATAAGCTTCAGGAAGTCCTGGATGAAACAGATTTTCTGCACCCTTTTCAGTCAGGATTCAGACCCGGCTATAGACAGCCCTGAATGCTCTAAAGAGATACACTCTCTGGTGGGAGTGGAATGATAGTGCAACCATTTCTGGTCTCCTTGACCTCTCAGCAGTGTTTGATACTATCGATCCTGGTATCCTCGTAGGCTAGCTACACAAGCTGAGGCTGGGAAGCTCTGTTTTGCGCCAGTTCAGCTCCTTCCAAGGTCAGAATCAATAAGTGTTAATGGTATCCAGCCCCCAACTGCTCACTTGTATTATCCCACAGGACACCATACTGCCCCTTTTTAATATCTACATGAAGCTATTAGTTGAGTTCATCTGTCACAATTGGTTGAGATATCATACTCAGTTCTACATCTCTACACATAGTGACCCAATTGATGATGCCTGGGGGATGTAAAGAACTGGATAGAGAAGAATGGATTGGCTGAACTCTGGGTGACTTTGGCTGCATGGAGTTTCAGGATCCACGTTTTTTGTCATCCTTAGTTCTGGACATGATTACACTACTTCATTCAGACCCAATTTGCAAGTGTAGGAAGTTAGCACACACCTCTCACCTAGAAAATGAAATATTGTAGGAAATTTTAAAGGGCAGAATATTTCCCTCTAAAAGGGAGGAAGAAACTCATTCCCCCACCTCTTTGTCAATGAGCCATTAAGGCCTGGGTCAGTCTATTCTACATAACAAAGATCTCTCACTTTCAGCTCCAGGGTGATGGGATTAAGGCATGATAGTATTAACTTTTTATCCATCTCACTACATGGCATCTGGGAAGATTACATCATCACCCAGCAAGTCAAGTAAGTCTGGGAGACAGTCTACAGAGTTGCCCCTGCATGGCCCCGTGGGAGTCTGACAACCAATCAGAATACAAGCTCAAGTTCAAAGCCCAAAGAGGGCATAAAACCAGGGACTTTCAGCATCTCTGCCCTTTTTTTCTTCACCCAACATCTTGAAGCATGTGATTCCCCTTTTCTGTTCAGGAGCTCAAGCCATGTGATCCTGTCCATCATTAAGCCATTTTTCCAAGCAGCCTCCATGTTTCCAGTGTCTTTTCCCCCACTTGGAACTGAATCCAGAAAGACATTTAATCCAACACAATTTTGGAGTTCTCTTGGACTCGTATCTCCTGCTTGAAGAGCAGGTGGCAGGTGTGACTAGGAGAGCTTTTGCACAACTCTCGTTTCTGTACCAGCTGAGAACTTTCCTTGATCATGACTCCCTGCACTCATTACTCAAGCCTTAGTTATCTCTCATCTGGATTACTGCAACAGTTCTACATGGGAATACCCTTGAAATCTATTTGGAAGCTTCAGGTGGGAAAGTGTGGCAGTGAGAGCAGTCTTTGTGGCCTCTAAGAAGGGTAGGTAGAGAGCAGAGGGCAAAGGGACAAACTGTATTGTCCCTGCTAAGACAAGCCCATCCTACTTGTGCTGGCAGAGAGAGCCTATTGCAGACCTTATTGGTCAAAGAACTCCAACTATTGGGATCCAGAAGAGCCTTCTTTGTGGCTTTGGCTGTCCTTTGGAGCATCGTACCCTCCAGTGGTGGATTCTGGATCCAGTTGCAACTGGTACGCTGCGACAGAGCCAGGCGTCCACCGCGTGCACTGTGCACGCATGAGCACCCAACGCCCGTGAGCTCCAGCTGCTCGGTGGAGCATCGTGCAGGTGCCATACGTTGCCTGTTCATGCACAAATGGCCCAATTGGGTCAAATACAGCTCAGGAACACGGGTGGGTGGGTGGGCCCTCCAAAGCACCGTACCGGAACAATACCTGCTGCTCTTGGCAGGCACTGGTACTCCCGTACTGCCCGCAACCCACTACTGCTACCCTCAAAGGCAAGATCTGTTCCCACCTTTCTACCCTTCTGCAGGAGTCCAAAGAGTTGGCTCTGCCAGTTGGCCAGGAGACCAAATGAGGGAGTTCCATATTGGAAGTGGCTGCTGGATTTATAGCACATGCCACCTCCCCGCTTGTCCTCTGTTCTCCATCCACCCATCTTTTTGTTGTTGTTTCTCTATCAGGATGCAGAGAGAAAATATCTGCTGCAGACTCTGGGTAGGGTCAGGAAAGGCTTCTGGCCAGCAAACACTCAGCTCTTCTCAGTTACCAACTCCTCTCCTAAACAAGGGATTAGTGTTTTTAAAAAAGCAATAGCAATAGCACTTAGACTTATATCCTGCTTCATAGTGCTTTACAGCCCTCTCTAAGCAGTTTAGAGCCTATTGCCCCCAACAGTCTTCATTTTACCCAGCTCGGAAGGATGGAAGGCTGAATCAACCTTGAGTCAGTGAGATATAAACTGCTGAATTGCACTAACAATCAGCTGAAGTAGCTTGCACGATCTCGGCTCTAAAAAGATGTATTCCCGTTATTCTTTTTCATTGTTTATTTTATTATTCTGCTATTTTACTTTTGTTTTCTTTACACTCTTTTCAATTTTTCCTTTTTATTGTTGAAAGCTATGTAGAGTAGCTCCTTAGCAAATTAGGCAGCAAATAACTTTAACAATATATAAAAATAAACCAGATTTTCACTACTGAGATAAAAGAGGGGTTTTTAATGTCATTATTTTATATAATTAAGTAATTACATATAAATAAAATAAATTTATTTTTATTGAAAAAAAGGAAAAAATGGAACCAAATTTTCCATTGAGGGAGAAACCATCAAAATGAAGATCAAGTTCAAAAAACACTGAATCTAGATACAGATTACAGAAGAAAAAAAATCCCTGCAATTGCTTCAATCTAAGTCAAAAATGTTGGTTTAGAAGGTGGAGGATCCAATATGAGTCACTCTTTCAGTTCTCTTTTGGTCATGTAACCCACAGCAGAGTTATTTTAAGGAGAAAAAATATTCCAAATGTCATGATTCCTTTCCCTCATCTTATTATGCAATCGGAAGATAATTTTTTTAAAAAAAATTGACCGCTTTTACCTGCCGAAGTGGTTGCATCAGATTTGTGGGTATTTACTTATTTGCTAAACTTATTTGCCATCTATCTCATCATGTAGCTATTCTAGGCTGCTTTACAAAAATGAAGAAGAGAGTAAACAGAAGTAAAATAATAAACAATGACCAAGCAACATAATAATAATACAATAATGTGATAACGATGGTCTTAATATGCCTGATCACCATATGATCCTTGACATCGAGCAAGACATCCTGGAGTGCAAATTCAAGTGGAGCTTAGGAAGCATTACCAACAACAAAGCTAGCAGGTGACGATATTTCAGCTCAGCTATTTAAAATCTTAACAGATGATGCTCTTAAAGTGCTACACTCAATATGCAGCAAATTTAGAAAACTCAAGAATGGCCACAGGGTTAGAAAAGATGAGACCGAACAATGCAGAAGAGCTGAAGGCCGCTATTGAAGCATCCTGGTCTTCCATAATACCTCAGCAATGCCACAGGCTGATAGCTTCCATGCCACGCCACATTGAGGCAGTAATTGCTGCAAAAGGGGCCTAAACCAGGTACTGAGTACATATGCATGCTTATACTTTTCAGAGGTCCGATACTGTTCTATGTACAATCCTTGTTTTATTGATTGCATGTAATAATCTAATTTTCTGAGATTGTGGATTTGGGGTTTTTATGAGCTGTAAGTCATAATCATCACAATTATGACAAATCACAGCTTGAACTATCTTGCTTTGCATGTAATGAGTCTATCTCATATATTAGTTTCACCTTTTAAGTTGCATTACTGAAATAAATGAACTGTTGCACGATATTTTAATTTTTCAAGTTTCACCTGTACATGCTTAATTTAAGCTAAAACCCACTACATACAACTACTGTGAATCCACATTTCTGGAGCATTTTAATACTTATTTGATCAAATACATAAGCACATTTAAAAGGTGAAAAGCCATGAATAATTTCTATTCAAATACATTTTGTAATATAACAAAAATTATGTATCTTTTTTCTATGTTCTTTCTTATATATTCAAGATGTTAGTTAGAATCCCAGTCCAGATAACTAAACTATGAAAGTGATACAAAGCAACCTATTTCTCATTAGAACTGTTGTAATTTTTATTCATTTATCATATTAATAGTTGCCCATAAGTGGAAAAGACACCTGTCCTTTCAAGAACAGCTGGTTGGCATCACAGAATAAATTTATTATTCATCCTAGGTTCTTAAAAACTGATAAAAAGTATATGCTGCTTGGTGCCAGAGTAAATATTTTGTTGCTATTTTACATGTTTTCAATGTGATTTCATCTTGGATCTGTTGGAAATTTGTTTTTATTTTGTTGTTAATTCAGTTCTTAAAACATAAGTTCCTATTAAAGATTGTTTCTTGCCCAACCTAAAGCAGAAAATTATGCAAATTATTAATAAAATTTTATTCATATTTAAACAGTGTACTGCACCTGAACATATTTAATATTTCCTCTACATATAGTAAAATTCTACAAATATGTAGTATCATATAAGCACACAGTCAATAAGATTCTTTGTTCATAGTCTAGTTCTGCAGCATTTTTTCCCTCCAGGTGGTTTAACTGATAGCCAGAACTTTATCAATCATACTAATTAACCCATCCCACTAACCCATGGGCATGCAACAAGTAAACATGACAATTTTACGCTGAAGAATTAAATTGCTTCCAGTTTAGCTGATGTTCCTATCTGCTTTTCCTTCAACTTTTTCATTTTCCTGTTGAACATATTGATCCAGCAATGAACTGAGATGAACAGAGCCACGCTGCAGAAGTTTGCTAGTGTTGGATGTCATGAGTGAGAGTACACCTGCAGTTTCTCCTTGGGCAGTTATTATAGATGGCAGCTTAGAATAATTTACAAAGCCTTGCTTGCTTAGGATAACATTGTCGATGCAAGCTCCTGGAAAAAAAAATGAAACAAAAACATTCAAGTTAGGATAAAAATCTATATATTACTAAAACTCTCTTTCCTGTAACTGTTAACAAAACAGAACACTATAGGGCAAAATGTTTTGAACCAAGGTATTTTAAATGGTCTAACATCCAAAATCCAGGATCCGTGACTCCTATGGAATTGAAATTCGGCAAATTTTATAAGATATTTTTCATGTAAATTGTAGAATCCCCATTTCAAATTTCAGGTAATTGTTCATAAAATAATTTATGACAAAATACAAACTGTCATAAAACATTTCCTCTGCTGATGTTTCACTGTACATACAATTCAACATGGGTTAACTTCAAGGCAGATGCAGAATGTATCTCAACTTTTCAAGTGAAGGCAGTACATTAGAAGCTCTGTAAATCAATCAATCAATCAATCAATCAATCAGAATAGAGCTGGAAAGCACCTTAGAGGTCTTCTAATCCAACTCCCTGCTCAAGCAGGAGACCCTATACCATTTTAGACAAATGACTGTCCAGTCTCTTCTTAAAAATGTTCAGTGAGGAAGCATCCACAACTTCTTATGGCAAGCTGTCATGGTTGAAGAAATTGAAAAATCTGGTAAGGAAATATCTCTGAAAGGATGACACAAGAGATCACAACAGTTTGTTTGCTTTAAAAAGTGTACAATTTAAATTTAACCCCCTTGCAGATGCAGAATTATAAAAAGACAGACTGAGGTGGTGACTGAATGTGACCAGAAGAAAACAGAATGCACGAAAAGTTTTACCTAAAAAAATAGTCTAGTAACTTATTAAATAAATAAAACTGGCCACACAATCACAGTTGCCTAAAATAGGCAATTAGTTTTCCACTGTGCAGCACTATGTACATCCATATATTCAGTAGTAAAAAGGCATTCTATTACAATTTTCAAACTGAAATACTTGAAAGGTTCCACAGGATTAAGAGAACAACAAAACTCTTCACAAGAGACCAAGGGGGTGGGGGTGGGGACTCTGTAAATAAGGAATGGGTATTTCACCCCTAATTCCTTGTGGGAAGGTTATACTACAGAGAACTGGAAAATTCTGAATTTTTCAGTTGTAGTCTCTTGCATTCAACTTTCTCTTAGAGACTAAAGGGGGGGGGAGTCTTAGTCCCTTGTGAACAGGTTATTTTCCTCTTAGTCATTAAGATCCACAGGAAAAGGTTTCTCAAAAATCTCTACCCTTCTATATCAGGATTATGTTTTGTTTTGAGGATTTTTTTTAAATAAGCAGCTTCTACCATCTGATTTTTTTTAAAAAAAAAATTCCATCCTATGGCTATAAAATAAGTTGTGAAACATGTTTCTTCCAAGTACTTCAACTGTATCTAACTAATCTGCCTCTTCCACAGCTTCTTTTCCAGTTAGTTATCTAACTTCATCATAGGAACTTTCTCCATCTTGGATACTTCCAGACACCTACATTGCAAACATTGCTGAGAACTCTGAGAGTTAAAATCCACATCCATCCCTCTATTGATTGCTAATTTTTTTGTTAATCAAAAAACATTTAAAGACCTCTCAGTAAAAAATGAAGCATATAGTATATTTGAGTTTTTTTGAGTTTTATTGGGATTTATATGCCGCCCTTTTCCCTGAGGGGACTCAGGGCGGCTTACAACCACAAGGGAGGGGGGTGCAGTGTCAAAAACAGAACAGTATGTGAACAAAGAAAAAATAGTAAAAACACAACTTTCATTCAGCAATCAAACACTCGGGCGGGTAAATTGGGAACCTATCCCCAGGCCTGCTGGGAGAGCCAGATCTTGAGGGCTGCGCGGAAGGTCTGGATAGTGGTGAGGGTACGGATCTCAACGGGGAGGTCGTTCCACAGGGTCGGAGCTGCAACAGAAAAGGCTCTCCTCCGTGTGGTTGCCAGTCGGCATTGACTGGCAGATGGAATTCGGAGGAGGCCCAGTCTGTGCGATCTAATTGGTCGATTTAGGGAGGTAATCGGCAGAAGGCGGTCTCTCAAGTACCCAGATCCACTACCATGGAGTGCTTTAAAGATGGTCATCAGTACCCTGAAGCGCACCCGGAGACCAACAGGTAGCCAGTGCAGCTCGCGGAGGACGGGTGTAACGTGGGCGAACCGCGGTGCACCCACTATCACTCGCGCGGCTGCATTCTGGACTAGCTGTAGCCGCCGGATGCACTTCAAGGGCAACCCCATGTAGAGCCCATTGCAGTATTCCAGCCTAGAGATCACAAGGGCTCGAGTGACTGTTGTGAGAGCCTCCCGATCTAGGTAGGGCCGCAACTGGCGGACCAGGCGAACCTGGGCGAATGCCCCCCTGGTCACAGCTGACAGCTGGTGGTCAAAAGTCAGCTGTGGGTCCAGGAGGACTCCTAAGTTGCGGACCCTATCTGAGGGGTATAAAATTTGACCCCCCAGCCTAAGCGTTGGTGTATTAGCCAAATTATTGGGAGGGAAGCACAACAGCCACTCGGTCTTGTCCGGGTTGAGTACCAGTTTGTCAGCACTCATCCAGTTCCTAACGGCCTCCAGACCCTGGTTCATCACGTCCACCGCTTCATTGAGTTGGCACGGGGCGGACAGATACAGTTGCGTATCGTCCGCATATTGGTGGTATTTTATCCCGTGCCTCCGAATGATCTCGCCCAGCGGTTTCATGTATATGTTAAATAGTAGGGGGGATAAGACCGAACCCTGCGGCACCCCACATGTTAGGGGCCTCAGGGACGATCTCTGCCCCCCGACCAACACCGACTGCGACCTGTCCGAGAGGTAGGAGGAGAACCACCGTAAAACAGTGCCTCCCACTCCCACCTCCCGCAGACGTCGCAGAAGGATACCATGGTCGATGGTATCGAAAGCCGCTGAGAGGTCAAGGAGAATCAGGATGGACGCATAGCCTCCATCTCTGGCCCTCCAGAGATCATCGGTCAATGCGACCAAAGCGGTTTCTGTGCTGTAACCAGGTCTGAAGCCGGACTGGAAGGGGTCAAGATAACTAGCTTCCTCCAAGGCCCGTTGAAGCTGGAAGGCCACCACCTTCTCAACAACCTTCCCGATAAAGGGGAGGTTGGAGACAGGACGAAAGTTGTTTAGAATGGCTGGATCTAAGGATGGTTTCTTCAGGAGGGGTCTCACCACCGCCGTTTTAAGTACGGCGGGGAAGTGCCCCTCCCGAAGAGAGGCGGTCACAACCGCCTGGATCCAGCCATGTGTCACCTCCCTGCTGTTGGCAACCAGCCAGGAGGGACACGGGTCCAGAATACAAGTGGAGGCACTTACAGCTCGAATGGCCTTGTCCACATCCCCAGAGGCAACATCCTGGAACTCTGCAAACCTTATCCCTTACCTAACATATTAATTTGTGGCACACGCTTCAGGACTTGAAGTGCTTCCCGAGCCTTTGTTTCCATACTGACAAGTAGAAGGTTGCGTTCCACAAAAAGAGGGAGGAGATTCTTGTACTTTGATTCCGAAAGAAAGGGAATCATGATCTGGAAAAGTGGAGAAAAGGATTATATTAGAGTTGACCTTACATTGAAGAATATCATAATTACAGAGCTTACAGTAAAACAGGGAAGGGGTCATATTTCCCCCAGAGATCCCCAAATAGGTTTTCCTCTTATATTAAAGTATCCTACTTGTGGAGGAGATTGGGAGAGAGTTGAAGGAACAAAGAAGAAACAAGCAAAGCCTCTCTCTATTCCACTCAAGCAAATCAATGCTGGATCAAACAATGTTACCGCATAAAATTTCATAATGGTATCATGAAGCTATAAAACTCTACTTTTCATTCACAGAAATAAAATATGCTGAAACTATAATCCTTCTGCCTTTGCATGTAAACTTTTAAACGGCATATAGGACCTCTTACAATGCTACCAATAAATACTAACTTCAAGAAAAAGAAAAACTTAGGTCAAGATGAGAAAGGCACCAAGAATAACAAAGCATCAAGAACTGAAAAATAAAATTGTACAACCATATAATCTGACTCTGCTAGCTATTGATCAGTTAAATTATCATTTGATAAGTCATGAACAATGTATTAGGCAAAGAAGAGAATAAGTTCTCTTGGGATATTGTTTCTATAAAAACTTCTTTAAAAATTAGAAATCATGGCTGATCCTTCTGGAAAGGCAAAATATTTAGATTTTATTTTTAAAAATCAAAGGAAGCAGAAGAAAAACACCTTTACTACACAGCACTATTACAATACTATATTACTGAAAGTCTCTACAGAAAACTGTACCTTATTAGGAAAAAATTTGACATGGATATTATACTTTCGCAGCCGATGCCTGAATAATACCATATCATTTCCAGGAATATAATTGTATTGGCACACAACAATCATTTTACTCTCAAGAAATATTTGTTTCACTTGACGCAATAACAGTCTTTCATAGTCAGTCATCTGCATGAGAGAAAAAATGGATTTGAATCTTGAAAATACAGGCAATAAAAATTCTAAAAGATTATATTCCATAGCTACAAAATACCAGTGGATCTCAGAAACATAAATTCTGTAAAAATAATAAAAGCAGGATTCCAATAAAAATAAAATGTTCCTCTAATTATAACGACCATTCATACTTTTTCAGGAGCAAATTAAAATCTTTATTTTATACTCAATAAGCTTTTTCTCTCTGTAATATCAGTTAAATTAAACCTATCAATCTACTTAGGTGTATGTTACTTCAAATTCTGTCCAAACTTAGCAAGGCCCACAAGCTTGATTTAAACAAGTTCCATTAAGATTATTGCCATTTGAAAATTAAATAAACAACATATCCAAGAATATTCTACTACTATTTTGGAGGTTGGAAAATTCAAACTTTGTGTAATCATGTAAGATTAAACCAAACAAATATAAATCAAATTGCTCAATTCAGCAGGAACTCAACTGCCATTCCATCAGAAAGGAAAGCAGAATTTCTATCTGGATGGTAATATGAGAAGTAGATGCTTTTGTTGTTGAGCAAAATAAATTCAGTCTTTCTTCCAAAGTCAAAATACAAGTAAAATTGAGATGTTCAGCTGGTTTCTAATTTTAGTGGAGCATAATCAAGGATATGAAGGGAAGTTCTTTATTGCTTTACAGTTGAAGAGCAGCACAAAATAACTATCTCCCAAAGGTCAGGAGGGAGCATAGCATCAAATACTTAAGTCATTATTAGAATAATGTGGCTATCTATTATAGAACAGAAATGATATGAACCCTTTCACAATTGGCAGAACTATGAAGGGCAAAACTTTTCAAGAATTTTAATCAAAAATGAGTATTTATATCATTCCAATTATCCCAAAATAGAACAATGTTATTACTTCTGTAGAAAGAATGACACGGGGTTTCATACAGGTCTCTGAATCCAGAGGTTTTGGTGGGATGTACTCAGTCACTGCCATCAGCTTTTCCCTCATAATGTGCATCGGTTTCCAGTGACGTGTGACAGATTTGGAGCCATGACGAATAAGCTGCAAGGTGGGCAGCCAGCCTAGACCAATAGAGCAACAGGAGAATTAGACTACAAATTCCAAATAGGCAAATTCCAAATCAACAATTTCATAAGAATCAAAGGATCATAGTATTACAGAGAACTAAGATGCCAGTAATGTACTGATAATTTATATAAATAATTAAGAACATTTTAAATCATAAAGCCATCAAGAATACTCTTGAAAATCATAACTCCTCACACTGAAGCCTTCTGTAAGATATTTAGGCTTAGTAATGAGCAAGTATCAAGGGTATTAAATTTTGGACTGATTAATAGTACTGGTTAGAATTTGCCTATAAAATCCATCTAAAAGATAAATCCAGATTTGGCTTCTGTTATCCTGAAGTATCCATAATAAAGGAAACTTTCAGGAATTATTTATACAAAGAATAACATGCATTATACCACTATTAAATAAATCCATCATGAATTTAAATATATAACTTGTTCTTCCCTTTGAAGGTATATAATTGTCTTAGAAAACAAATAATTCTCAATTTATGATCACAATTGCGCTCAAAATTTATGTTGTTAAATGTGAAATATGTTAAGTGAATTTTGCCTCAATTTACAATTTTCTTGCCAGTTTTTAAATGAAACATGCACTTGTTAAATTAGTAACATGTTAAGTGAATTGGCTTCCCTGTTGACTTTGCTTGTCAGAAGGTCACAAAAAGTGGTCACATGAGCCAGGGACACTGCAACAGTCATAAATATGAGTCAGTTGACAAATGTCTGAATTTTGATCATGTGACCATGGGAATTACATAAAAGTCGTAAGTGTCGAAAGTGGTCATAAGTCATTTTTTTCAGTGCCACTGTAACTTTGAACAGTCACTAAAAGTATTGTATGTTGAGGACTACTGTACATAAAAGGCATAAAAATGATAAAAACTCTCTTAAATCTAAAACAGATATTTATACAATATTTATATAATTTAGATTGTTTAGCTTAGAAGGTAAAGAGGAAAAGAGGATATAAGAAATATTTATAAATAAATAAATGTGGGAATAAAACAAAACTTTTAAAAAACCAACTAATACCAAGGAAATTGCTCAGAATGCCTCCATCCATTGAGACTGCCACAAATTTCATTTTCAGTAAGGCAATTAAATAAAAACTAGTCACATACTTTTTATAAGAAAGAAATCATTGGAGAACAAGTAAGGGGAAAGAGATAATTAATCATTGTTTGTATATAGATAAAATATTAAAAGCCTGGAATATATAAATCAATGGATAATTTATTGAAAGGAACAATTGATTACCTTAGGTATTAACTATCATAAAAGAAAGTTCAAAGTACCTTTTACAATTACATTTTTTTATTTTGCATATTTTGTCCATAAATAGTGCACCATACAACATTTTACAATGTCTTCTACGTGATTATTTAAGTATTTTCCGATATTAAAACCTGCCTGGGGAAAAAAAAAAAAAAAAACCTCGATGTTTCACACACCCTCCCCCACAAAAAAAGACTGCACGTAATACTCCTATCAGGAGTACACAGGAGACAGGCCAATGTCGAAAGCTCCTTATTATTCCATTCCCTCTGCTTTACCGAGGTATGAATAGTTGGATAGGCCAAAACTGTGTCAACCCAAAATGTACAAAAAGTCGGGATTTTTGCGATGTGGGCGAAAGATCGACAAAGAAGGCTGAATTTCAACAGGGAGAGCTGTAGTGCTAGCCGCTAGATCTACACAGAAGAAGATGAGCATTCATCGCATACTAGATAAAGTGATTTAAAAGCCACAACAACGGATAATAATTTCTGGAGGCGGAAAAGCCCTCCGATTTTTCATTATTCCTTACCGGTTTTACAGATCCTTTTACCCCAACCGCCAACAGCAGCCATTTCCGAAAAACGTGGATGTCAGAATAGAGCATCACGGGAGTGGAGGCTTAAAGGGGAAGGGAGCCCTTTTCTCTCAGCCCTTCAAAAGAAAAAAAAGACTCTTGTCTCCTAGCAACGGGGGCTCGAGACGTCGTCTCGTGATCAAACCTTCCTCAAGTTTCTCTCCCTCTCTGAGAACTTGATGACTGGAAAGAGATACAGAAAGAATGCATCTCTTTGCTTTCTGCAGATATGGTAATCCATATCTGGTAACCCATAACGCGATTGCTAGTGGCACGATTGCTAGAGGCAGTGGTACCACACTTCAGTTTTACAAGTTTGTTTACTTTAAAAAATAAAATAAAATAAGCCCGTTTCACCCTATATCGGTATTTTTTTAAAAAAAAAACCTCAGCCACTTTAAGATGTGTGGACTTCAACTCCCAGAATACCTCAGTCATAGGGTGGGTGGTTGAGGAATTCTGGGAACTGAAGTCCATACATCTTTAAAGTGGCTTCAGTTGAGAAATACTGCCATAGATGTTGCCAAGGTCACACCACTAGTCCTTGGGTGGATATCCACAAAGAATCCTTACAAATTGCCCTTCCAAGCTGCTGCTACCGTATAAGCAACTGGGGGAAACCATAGAAAGACTTTTGAACGCTGCTATGTATTCTTTGGTTGCTAAGTAAATGCAAGGGATTGTTATGGTAATTCTTGTCTCCTCCCTCTAGTGGCTGTAGACCGTTTTCATGAAGATTCTGAAACTATAGCTGTTTCAGACAAACGTCCTCGTCTCGTTTCTAGGCGACAGATATTCATTTTTGGCCACCAGGAGGATTGATCAGTCATGCCAGAAGGTAAGTCCTCCACTTCGAAGATATGGTAAAAATTCAAGCTAATGAAAATTTAGAGAACTGAACTACTGAATTACCACTATTGAAAGTTTGTTTATTTAGTTATCAATCCAATTCACACTGCCACACATTTCACAGAAAATGACTCAGAGTGGCTACAGCTATCCAATAAAACAGTAAAATAAATAAAAGTTAATATTTCACCATTGTAGAGGAGAAAAAGGGTCACTTTTAGGCAAGAAAGGAATGAGAAGCAAGGGGGATAAGGTGTGCCAATTAGAAAGTGAGAAATCAGGCTATGCCTTATTAAGAAAATAAAAATTGAGAATTTTAGAATTAGTCATGTGCAAACTAATTGTTTATATCTATAGTGACCATATTTTATTGGGGGGGATAAACTTGAAAAGGGAACAAATTATTTTTTAAATTGCAAAGATAAAAAAATTAACTGTATGTAACTTTGCTTTACAAAAGAAAATTTAAGAGCAAAACCAAGAAAATAAATAAGTCTAAAGATCAGTTTTCTGAAATGAAATACTTTCCTTTATAACAACATGTTTACTATTTTTATACCTGAGTATAAAACGGGACACTGAGCTTGTCGATCAGAAAGGTTGGCAGTTCAGTGGTTTGAATCCCTAGCGTCATGTAACGGAGTGAGCTTCCATTACTTGTCCCAGCTTCTGCCAATCTACCAGTACAAAAGCATGTAAAAAATGCAAGTAGAAAAATAGGAACCACCTTTGGTGGGAAGGGAACAGCACTCTGTGCACCTTCGGCGTTGAGTAATGCCAGCCACATGACCACAGAGATGTCTCCAGACAGCGCTGGCTTTTCGGCTTTGAAACAGAGATGAGCACCGCCTCCTAGAGTCAGGAACTACTAACACATATGTGCAAGGGGAACATTTGCCTTTACCTTATGAACCTTTCACAATAACAAGGTTTGCTTTGTTTAACCCTTTGTTTACTTGTTTTCAGCAAATTTACAACCCTCTACTGAAGGAGTGTGCTTGACAATATCTCTTATTGTCCAGAGGAATATGCCAGTACCAGTAAAGAAAGAGGACCCAGAGAAAATGTGAGTATTCTAACTATTGTTTAAATTGATACAAAACTTTCTTTCAGGTGCTGGTAATAATTTGGCAAGGTGGGAAGATGGTGGAAAGGAGAACAGGTATAATGTTTGTGGTTGAAAAACATCTTTCCAATTCCAGATCTGAAGCCTTGACTTCTATACAGGTCCTACGGCTAGATAGAGAAAGAATTAGCTGCATTACCAACCTGCCAGAATTCAAACATGTCCACAGCATCTATTTACAACAGGTAACATACTCTGCCACATTCTTTGCTACTGAATACGCCACTATCTTTGAAAGGCAATATTTCTTTCTTTCTTTCTTGTCATTTGAAGCATGTATCTTAACTACCACTATGTATCACTAGCTGCATCCCAACTCCCTTTGAAAAATGTTTGGAATGATAGCAACTGTCTATCCCTATTGGAGCATTGGGTTAGAGAAGCGTGTTTTAAAAATATTTGATTTCAAGATTTCAGGATCTGAAAGTGTATCACTAACATACACACACACACATATCTTGGTAGTAGTGACAGATCACTGTTTTAATATGATTTTTGTGCCCAGTGTCTTGCCTATTTTTTTTTTTTGTTGAACTATTGAAGATGTACACGAAAAAAATATTTAGCAGAATTTATAAAAGAGGAATCTAGATATCTTGACAGGGTGAATTAGAATTTGGTTTAGTACTAATCTTATTTAAAAATAATCCTTCATTTTATCCTTCATGGCAATAGATATTTATCTATTGCCATGAAGGATAAAATATTTCCCTTGGATGCAGATTGGGTGTAGTCTTTCCAAAATAAAGATAATCCGCCATTCTTAATATTTTTTACAATGCTTTATAAGGATAGAGCAGAAAAATGCACCAGAAAAATAGGCAGCAGAGATGTCATAAATCGATCTATATGTCCAACTTTCTTACTACAATTTTTCAGGTGTTTGGGGTGACAGCCTTGTTGCTTTTATAGATAAAACAGTACTACCCAGGTGTCACAGGGACTCCATAGAGACCTAATAGCTTGAAGAAATACTCCTTTTCAAATTCCACACATACGTATTCATATAGTGAATTTTTTCCCAGTGCCCTTCTGCATTTAATAACATGCTGAGACTTGTGCTATTTTCATTTTTAGAATCAAATAAAGAAAATTGAAAACTTAAACTGCTTTCCAAACTTGAAGTAAGTATATTTTTAATTTACATGATTTAAATCATTAAAAAGGGAAGCTGGAAATATCTTCTTTAGTTTGTACAGAAATAAAACAATTCAGTGTGCATTGAGTCCAAGTGGCTGTGATAAAATTATGATAAAATATATACATCAAATGATAAAAATCGATGAAATTCTTCAAACAAATCACATTATTAACTCTGGATGGGGTTACGCTACCCCAGACAGATTTGGACCACAATTTGGGGGTCTTCGTAGTCTCATGACTCCTGCTCAGAGCAGGCAGAATTCATAGCTAGGCCTTTGCACAATTTTGCATTGTGTACCAGTTCCCTTACCTGGATTATGAGGCCCTGTGCATGGTCAATCATGCCATAGTAATTTCTCAGCTGCATTACTACAACATGCTCTAATGGGACTATCCTTAAAAAACTTGCAGCAGGTGCCAAAAGTAGTGGCACCTGAAAATTCTAGACCTCACATATAATACCATTATTGTGCAAGCTGCATTGGTTACCAGTTTGCTTCTGGAACCAATTCAAGATGGTGGTTATTTTTAAAGCCCTATATGACATGGGTCCATATTTGAGGAGCCATCTCTCCCAATGGGACTAGTCTGCTTCACTTGCACCAATGGAAGAAGCCTGCTATGGATCCCATCTGCTAAGAAATTCCAGCAAGCAGTTTAAGAATAGTCTTTTCTATTGTGACCTATTTCTGTGGAAGAGGCGAGAACACTCTCAGCCTTTTGGCTTTCTGGAAAGGTATTAAATTGACGTTGCTGGTTGACCTGAGGCCCTAAGGGGAATGCTCACTGCTGGAGAAAGTTGACAGAGTAAGACCTCAACCTATCCTGTCTTTCTCTTAGTTCTGGTTTCATTATAGTTGTTAAATTTTTAAGTTGTAGTTTTAATTATTTTTCTACTTGATTTGTAAACCACCCAGAATCACCCTACAGGGGAAATGGGTAGCATGAAAATTTAATAAATAATCATGTATAAATGTAAGTATAGCTATCTCCATATAGTATATACTCCCAGCTGCTTTTCCTGTCAACTAAATCATGTAATCAATTTTTTGTGTAACAGTTTTAGAGAAATAACTTGCAGCTAAATCACTGAGAGGTTGTGTTGTAACGACTTGAAATAGAATATGTTTAAGTGCCCCAAAGCCGCTCATTCTTCCCTAGGCTTGTTTATGTCAAGAATAAAAGGCCTATGTCTGGCGCATAATATTACATCTACAGATGGGATCGTCCCTAAATTAAAAAGTATTCAGTAAAGAACACTAACATGGTTATACCTTATTTTGGCTTGCTTATTTTTTAAATGAATTAAATATATTTACCACTTCAGTGAGAACTAGACCAATTTTAAAATTAGAGGGATTCAGAAATGTGAATAAAAAAACTGTAGTTGATTCCCAGCCCTGACAGGTAATGAAATACTCACTTGGCTTTGAGAGTTGGATTGTAACTCTCTCTGGTGGTGAGAAATAAATTGCATGTTTTATGACATCATTACCCATTAGTGCATCATAGTTTCAGTATATTTCCATTTTTCAGAAAGGCAGTGTTTTAATATTGTTTATCTTAAGGATTTTACAACTTCAGTGTCTTGCCTTCTCACATGCTTCCAGGTTTCTGTCATTATCTGGGAATTACATCAACAAAGTAGAGAGTCTCCAACCCCTCCTCAAGTTGAAATTTCTGGATCTTTCACAGAATTGCATTGATACTTTAGATATAGGTTAGTCTTATGTCTATTCCTCTGTTCGTCTTTGCCATCTGTACCAGCCATCCCTAAACTTGTGTTTTCCTGGTATGTTGGAAATATGACTCTCAATAACCATGAATCAACAAGCATCTGAATTATGAGCTATATTCTCTACTAAAGGGGTGGGCAATTAATATTCCCAAGAGGGTCACATGAGAAACTGAGGTTATTGTGGAGAGCTGAACCAACAGGTTGAATTCTGCTCACTTGTGTGCATATTGCACAATAACTGACATTTGATTTCTAATTTTCAACTAATCTCACATAGGCTGGACAGGAATAGTTAAAGGGCTGAATTTGCTTAGGGGCTGTAAAATGCCCAGGACTGCTCTACAACTAGAAAAATTGGATCAAACAATGTTGATCAGTACTTATATTCCTCAATGGGTTGTGAAAATATTATATGAACCTATACTATAGAGCACTGTATTGTTGAAATTGGGTCTTTCATTTTGACTTGTAATATTAAACCAGATATGCGAGGTATTAATTTAGCAATTTAATAAAATAATAGTTCATTTTCAGTTTGATCATACTTCATGTAAACATGAACCAGTCCCCTGCATCTCCAAAAAATTCTGTATCAATCTGTATTCATTTACACTTCCACCAGCTTCCTTATTTATGCCTTCTGGTTTATATAGATGAGCTGCCCCTGAACCTTGCAATCCTTGACCTGACTGGAAATAAATGCATGAATCAAAAAGGCTACAGGTAAAACCAGGAAGACAAATCATACTGATTCATAATAACTCATCCTGTAATTACCTTTTCTAATTTCTTGTCCTTCAAGCTGAATTTGGAACTTCCTTTATCCCAGCCAGCATAAAACTACTATATAGATGGTATTAAGTTCAGGAAGGTAGCACCTCATCGCTAAGGCCACTGCAACATCATAGAATAGGCCGTTCTGAATCCATTAAGAACATGGGAAATGAGGCAGAATAATTGGCTGGGTAATTCTGGGAGTTGAAGTCCACACTTTGCCAATGTTCAAGAAACATGGTGTAACTTATAGTATCACTTTCATTTAAATCAAACAAAAAAAAAGAATAATTAAATATAAAAGATCTTGACTCCTATTTTCATTAATTACCAAAGAACAGAGCATAGAGATGAACTTTTACTTTCAACTTCATCAGTCTTGAATTTTCATTTCTAGAGAGAGTGTGTTGGCAGCTCTGCCCAATTTGATAGAACTGGACCACAAAGGCATCCCAAAGCAGAAAGTCATTCTCCAAAATAATGAAGAGGAGGAAAATAGCTCAGAAGAGAGTGATTATGAGGACTGTCCAGAACTCTTTCAGCCGCTGAGCACAGAAAAAGGTATTCCAATTGCAGGAACAGATTTTGAGGGTTACATCAATGTGGAAGCAAAGATTTTCAGTTCTGCAATGAAAAAATGTTATCGTGAATATTGTTAATATTGAAGGTATCAAGAAATAGATTCCCTTGATGTTTCCTAGTAATCTTAGGGTCATTTATTTTCAACCTAATTTACCTCACAAAAAAAATGAAAAAATAAAACAAAGGGGGAAATCATGGGACACTGGTTAAAAGCAACAATACGCAGGGAATAAATATTATGCCTAGTAAAGAAGTACAACCATTACAAATATAGTCCTTGTTATGATCAATTGTAGTAACATTTATCTCCACCAAAGAACCTCTTTTATTCTCAGAGTAGAGATGGAAAAAAAGATCTGGTAGATATTAATCTTTGTTTAAAAACTGGTAAGATTAAATGTATTTTAATCATATTCACCAATTTTGTTGTATTTATTTTGTACAATGACAATAAAGGCTATACTACTATGTTTAATATTTTGATTAAAACTGTTATTCTTAAAATAAAAACAATGGAGATGTTGAACAATTTCTTGGCTGAGCTGATATTTACTCACTGCCATAATTTCTCTAATAGATGCACCAGTTATGACCCCAAACTCAACTCAATGAAGAAACTTTTTGTACTTTTAGCTTTTAGCTCAATCTATACCTTGAGCCTGACCCACTTGTATCCATGCTAACAAAAGTAATTTGCACCTCCCCCCCCCAATTCTGCAAGTTCTATGCAAATTTGCTAAAAACAGCTAGATAATTTTTTAATGAATGGATTATGGCGATTGCAACTTATCCTAATTCTCTTTTTTGATAGATTTTTTTGTTGATCTCCATAATGAATTCAGTAGCCGCTCAACCCGGCGGAGAGAGACAGCAATGAGGGAACATGAAGTCCGTCTGGAAGAGCTGAGGCAACGACAGAATCTGAGACAGCTTGTATTCAACACCAGTGAAAGTAGAACTGAACCCCTAAGTTTACTAGAATCAACATCTCCAGTTCTAAATGATCTACCTCAAACTGCGAACCATTTGGTTTTGAATCCACCACAAAGAACAGAGAATCCAACAGTTGATGCAGGATTGAATATTCCAAAAGAAAAAAATGAAGGAGCGATTCAGACCCAGCAGAAAATAGCAAAAGGAAAAGTATCTAGTGCAGCTAAAACTGCAAACAAGAACATAAGAAAATGATATTTTGTTGAAACATTATTTTACTTATGTAATTCCTTTATTTAAGCAAACAAATATACTCCCTTTCATTTGTGAAGCACTGTCTTATTATTTTTTTAAAAACAAGATATTCTGATCTGTTAGAGGAGGTAGGGGTTGCCAGTCAGAAAACTAAAAAAAATGTGTGGTCTACACAGTAACTTGCAAGAAACACTTCTACTGAGAAAAAAGGGAGAGGCAGGGAAATTAATAGCAGGTATACTCATCCCTCTGAAATTTTCTTTCTAGTAAAATATAATGAGCTTCTCTGTGCTTTTTAATATTGGTACAATGATAAATACTAATTTATCTTTGAAACATCAAAAGGCCCCAAGAAAAATAATGAATTATAAAATTGCACCTAGAAATCTTTCTTAGGCAATTCTAAATCTACTAGTAAAACTTGGCTAGGAACTAAAATTATTTACATATATCTGAACCCAAATGTTTGCATTTTAGAGGCAAATTAGAGTGCATCTAAACCTACAGATAGCCATAAAATCTCTGCATTTAACCTGAAATGTCTGGTATGAGATTATATATTTTTATTGAGAAAGTCACTCTGCTCCAAAGTTTCTTTTCAGGAAAACACTTTTGTTTCTTTGCAGTTCTAAGCTATTTCACATTTATAGCTAAATTAGGATTTCTTTATAATAGTTTATTGAATACACACCATAGATTAATCCTGTAGAAAGCCATATATAGTAGTGTACTGTGCTAATAGGGCATTTTGTTTCATTTTGGCATAAATGTTATGTGATCATTGTGGTTTAGGTAAAGGTCAATGTTCCCCTCGCACATATGTGCTAGTAGTTCCTGACTCTAGGGGGTAATGTTCATCTCATTTCAAAGCCGAAGAGCCAGCGCTGTCCAAAGACATCTCTGTGGTAGTGTGGCTGGCATGACTAAATGCCAAAGGCACATGGAACGCTGTTACCTTCACATCAAAGGTGGTTCCTATTTTTCTACTTGCATTTTTACATGCTTTCAAACTGCTCGGTTGGCATAAGATGGGATAAGTAACGGGAGCTCACTCTGTTATGAGGCACAAGGGATTCAAACCGACAAACCTTTTTGATCGACAAGCTCAGCATCTTAGCCACCGTGTCCCTTCATTGTGGTTTAATATATATTATAATTAACATGTATGTGAAAATAACACCAAAACATTATTTTGACATTTAATGAATAGCCATTTGCGGCGAAGGGGGGGGCACACTTTTGATTTATTTAAAAGGGGATTTCAGGTTTCTTCCTAGTCCTATTCCTTTGCAACATGATCCCATCTCCTGCAGCATTAGCTGTTAAGAGCTATAGTGACATCACATGCATTTTGATGTCATTACACATAAGACATAAATAATTCATCTAATGTACACATTTATATCGTAATGCATATGATATCATTCCTCTGTTTGTCTCTTAAAGATTCCAATAATCTTAGCCTCCCAAAACTGATACTGCAAATGCTACTCCTGTCCTTGATATTTACAAGCCCCCAGATGTCATGCAGATTATTCATAAGAATTCAAAAGGCTACTTCAGTTTAGTGGACAAACCCCAAGGAAGTCTTACATAAATAGAGCTAAATGCTTCTATAGGTTTATCTGCAGAGATGTTCTATTTTTAGTTATATCTCTTTTAATTTTTCCTTCCCCAACCCATTTTTTAATTACAACACAAGCCCAAAATGAGTATACAAAAAAATCACCACTACTTTGTAAAAAAATAAAATAAAAAATAAAATGTTGCAATAAAAGTATTCTTAAAATTACCAAATAGTTAAAACCCATCTCACCAGACAGAAATCTTGTACTCATGCCAATGGCTGTAATTTCCAGAACTTAGTACATAATTGCAATCTAAGAGTATTACCATTATAGCAGGGGTGAAATCCAGCAAGTTCTGGCAGGCTCTGGAGAACCGGTAGCAGAAATTTTGAGCGGTTCAGAGAACCGGCAAATACCACTTCTGACTGACCCCAGAGTGGGGTGGAAATGGAGATTTTGCAGTTTCCTTCCCCTGCCACACCCAGCAAGCCATGCCCACAGAACCAGTAATTTTAAAAAAATGAATTTCATCACTGCATTATAGTTTTCATTCTTCCATCCCCCAGCAACATGAAGGCAATAAGTAACTTTTTCCTTAAATCAACCACATGGTCAAAGGACTGGAAGGTAATCAAAGGTGATACTAATCTTTAAAAGGAACCCAGGGAGATCCCATAAATTATATGTTTGTCATGTAACATCTGTTCCAGGCAAATTGGTAGACATGTAATTAAAAAAAAACAATTAAGCAATAAATAATTTGACATGCAGAAAAAAAATTGCTGAAGGAAAATCTGCAGAGATTCCACAGATAAAACCTGTTTCACAAACCTTGTAAAGTTGACAGTGTCAACAACACTTATGAAAAGCTTGAGTACATTTAGCAGATGTGGAGTAAGAGGATCTGTCCTTTTATGGACTGCAAACTAAAGGCAGAAAGAAATGAGTAGGAATAAATGGGAGGTGAAGTTCTTCAAGGATTTATGTTGGGGCTGGTGCTTTTTAACTTGTTTATAAATGAAATACCTTTGAGTTAGGGCTAAACATAAACATAGTATGTTTAAATAAATGTAAATAAATATAAGCTTATTTGAAATGCTGAGAATAGGAATAGAAGTCAGCTAAAGCTCAAGATCTGAGAGTCATCTGAAAACAAATATTCCTTTCAGCAAGGAAACAAATTCAGAAAATCAAGAAACCTTAGCTTTGCTCCAATTTTATCTATAAAACAACTAAGTAAAGAAATAGATTCAGCTCTTCACTACTACTAACATGACACTCAGAGATCATAATCTGTTGTTAGATTGGCTCAGAACCATTTATAGAAACCCTAAAAAGAAGAAAAATTCAGACAATCTGTCAGTATCACAAGGATTAAGCCTCAACCCACCTGGCCATTAAGTCTACATCACCTATACAGTTTGAGTTCTGCATCTACAGAATTGCAAAAGAGTCCAGCCAGTTCCTGGGGTTTCACAGTGACAGAGCTTGTTGACACATTTTTCACACTTTCCAGAACTTGCTGTTGAAATGTTTTCATAGCATCCTGCAGTTTCTGCTGTTCAAGCTGGGAATGAAGGAGAAAGGATGGTATATGAACAGAGACTTTTAAGATGCTGTTTTTAATTACAGCATTGCTTTGCCTGATGAAAATTGGAGCAGATGAACTCCAAAAGCAAACCCAAAAGCTGGCAAGAAATGCTAGGAGATTGCAGTGTGCTACAGGAAGTGGGGCCAAATCCTCACTCATACTAATTTAAAATTTCAAGTAAAACAGAATGGAAGGTGAACAAACTAAAAATAATAGACAATATATGGAAAAGCAATACTAGGCAAACTACAAGACTTACTTTAATTCATCATCATCTCTACTTCTAAGTTGCTCATGTATTCCTTACTGCAGGTCTAATGTTCAGAACTTTACCAAGAGGGAAAAAAACTTACTTAGCTCTTTCTGATCTGGTTTAGCTGATGTTACTTCTTGATAGAAACATTTAGGTTTCTTTTAGGTATTTAAGAAAAAAAATAGTGCAATTTCAGAGATGGTTCCTTTTAAGTTTCTCAGTAATGCCTAAAGCCATTTAAGGGCAACTTCAGCTGCAAATGGACAATGAGATAGAGGCACAGCTAGCAAATTATGCTAACCAGGGCCAGAAGGCTTTGTGTCTATGTATTGGCTATTGCTCCCAATAGAGGAGCATTCCTTGGCCCTGTTACACAATCCATCAGCTCTTACCTTTTCTTTCTAGCTAACATTTGAATCCCTGCCAATTCCATCCATAGTGCCTTCTAGGAGAGGTAAAGCCTAACAGTTTAAAGCTGTGAGGGCTGCATGAAATAAGTGGAAGTTCACCTGATTACAATCCGTGACTTCCAAGGCTAGCTGATGTTCCTTGTAGAGATTGTGTCGACGGTCCACTCGACTTTGAAATCTTGGAGTCTCCCTAATGGGGTCTTTTTCACCAAAACATGGTGACTTCACCTGAGGAAAGGGAGTAATATTGGGAACAAAGACAAATGGTTTGAAGATAGACCTGCCAAGAAGAGAAAACGGAAGCCATTAGTGTAATATTTAAAAATCAGGCTCTCCTATTAATTTAAAATTTTAAAATCTCTAAAGCACGAACAGGGAGCAAGAATAGGAGGGAAAGACTAAAACAGCAATACAATCCAGCCAGTCCTTGGATTACAGTGTATGACTAGAGTTATGTAACCCAAACTTCACATGAAATATTTCTCTTTTTCACACATATGTAGCATGCAATCTGAAGTACAGAAAAATGGCTTCAGGCTAGAAATGATGATGAGCATCTGCTCCTACATATGCCTGATTCCTTTCAAATGCAGCCAGAAATAATGAAGAACATGCTGCTCAAATGTGTTCAGATATATTTTGCATCTATTGAAACTTCAAGGGGAGCGTTCTGAAAAGCTGAGGTTGGCAAGAGGTTCGTTCTCATCTTGCTGGGAAAACTGTTTTACACAGTGATAAGAAGGTTAACAAACATTTCAAAACAATCCACAGGTGCATCAAAAGAAGCCAGCATCTTTTCACTGCATCAAAACATCACAAGAAAGAAAATCAGACACTAGCTGCTTTAAATTTCCTTTGGAAATATGTCTCATTTGAAAGTAAAAATACTTGCTCAAGTTCATGTGATGTCACATTTTTTCCCTAAGAAATCTTACAAATCTGAGCTCAGAGATATTCATTTCTTAGATGCATTGCTTCCAGTCCTAATTGCTATGAGATGACTGACATTAAGAAAGTCACAAACATGTCCCAATAACTCATTTTATATAACATGCTGGCATTGTGTCATCTTGAGCCCACCATGGAGACAGATAAATGTCCCAATTATAAAGTAGCATTCTCCTCGTTTCCTGGCAAAATTTTGCACATTTCATTGACAGTGTGATTCCTGATAGGAGAGTAGGATCTACCTACCTTCTTCTGGCCACTTCAAGTTATTGGAGAAATAACTTTTGCCCTCTCCAGTTTTAGGGCACTGCCTTCTATGGATAACAGGATTTGCCTATGTATTTTCTGACAAGCATTTTCCAAAAGAGTTGCTGGGCTTTATAAATCTCATCACATACACAGGTTTAGCACTATTAACAACTGTTTTTAAAATATGGATTTAAAAAAATGGAGGGATAGCTCTCTTAAGAGAGAATACAAGTCCTGTGCTGCCTAGAACAATAATATAAACTGGGGTAAAAAAATACAAAAAACACAATACCAAAACAAAATCTAGCTATGCATTGCTGGTTTTGTTACCAATGAGTTCATTATAGGATTTTGGCTGCCTCTATTAATAAAGTGCTGCTTATTCCTGCCATATCTGGTGTTCATGAGTGAAATCTGTCAACCAGCCCGCTATTTTTGGACACAGACATAATGCTCATTCAGAAAAGTCTAAGCCTAACATTACAAATAGCCAGACAAACAACAGGTAGTAGAGAACATCTCCATGCCTACAATCTCTAAGTTGGGCAAATCGACTAACGGCAACACTAGCTATTCTAAGTACATGGCTATGCTCACCCATTTCTAGCTTTACCCCATGTTAAAGAGGAGGACTAGCTCGTGACATGAGGGAACAAAGGCTGCAGAATCCACCAATCACTTTCCTTAATTTGCACCACATTAAAACAGAAGGAAAAGCCTCAGTTGTTAGCTTTCCTACCAAGACAGAAGATTAATCTGCAATAACGGCAACATAATTTATGGTGGCTTACGGTTTTATATCTTGTGAATGGGAGGAAAGTCTGGCTTTGCCCTATGTGTGCATTGAAGACTCTTTAGACAAAACTGCTGCTCACCTAGAAGGGTCCGGGGTGGCAGTGAAAAAATGGACACAAGGAAGAAGCGGATCTTGAGGGAGGATGGATACCATACTTCCTGTGGTACAGAAACCTTCAGAATCAACACAGATCCCACTGGCTTTGTCACTTAAAATGGACATAATTGTCTCAGCAGTAATTTGTCCTACAATGATAAAGAATGTTAACATGAAAACCAAAGGAAAAAGAACATCAATTGTCCCATCATTTTAACTTTTAAAATATTTTTTACATTTGTTAGAATTCATAGATACCCTGAAAAGAAGGTGCCACTTGTAAAAGCACCATGGTAAATTTGGAGAACAATTCATGGAGGCATTGAAGAAAACAAACAGATGAGATGGGTAGGATACTATTTGCAAAAACACCTCCTCCAACTGCAATGGACTTCAAATGATGTCCAAACAGGAATGACTTCAACTCCCAGGATTACCATTCACAGTAGCCAATATTGAAAATGGAAGCTGGAAGGTACAAATTAGAAAAAAATGCTCTGCACTATTCTAGTATTTTGCTGAACTGGGATTGAGTGAATAATGTGTTGCTAAGGCACCTTTCCATGAATATGGTGTCCATCAGATGTATTGGACTTCAATTCCCAGAATTGGTTATGCTGGGAATTCTTTGGATTGAAATTTCACACACATAGAGAGTAATAGAAGCTGCCTTTGAACCACCTAGACTGATTCAATCAGCATTCTCGGAGTTGAAGCATTGAAGGACAAGCTTAGGAAAGGTTGCTTGAAGTAATCCTTAAGTAGCAGGACACCATTCCTTCAGATCCCCATTTCCATATGAATTTGACCTCCAATATATTCTGAAAGCCCACCTGAGTGTTGATACAACAGTTTCTGGCCAGCACAATACCGAGCTTTGGCTGCTTCCATGCGGACAGGCTGATGGATGAGTGAAAACACTTCTGTGAAATTGAACTCTCCTTGACCATTCCACCATCCTTGCTCTTGAGCATGTTGTCTCAGACTCTTATGTTCACTGGTGATGTCAGTACCAATAGTTAACTGATTTGAAATGTTCCGGGCACCTTCTGTATAGTTGGAGGAAAGATAATACTGTTTACTAAATTATTAGAATTTGCTCTATTGCTGGCACAGTCTTTTTTTATACGATAAGTTCAGGTAGTCTTTTTTAGAAAAGCCATTCCCTTTCCCACTCATCTCACACAGAAGAAATAGAAATAACACATATGCCACTATGATGCTTTACAGCCCTCTCTAAGAGGCTTACAGAGTCAGCATATTTCCCCCAACAATCTAAGTCCTCATTTTACAGACCTCGGAAGGATGGAAGGGTGAATCAACCTTGAGCTAGTGAGAATCGAACTGCTAGCAATCAGCAGAATTAGCTTGCAAACTGTATTCTAATCACTGCACCATCACAGCTCTCTGACAGCTAGAAATACCTCTTCTACAGTGGATATCTGACATCTGAAGTTTTATAAGTATTGGGAAGAAAGAATAAATAACTCTTTAAAATATGCTTAAATTACTTTATTTGTTAAGCTGGTTTAGATGATAGCAATAGAATTTAGCATTTAGGCTTACATACTGCCCCATAGTGCTTTGCAGCACTGTCTGGCTGATGTACAATATATGCCTTATTTGCATATTGTCCCCAACAATATGAGTTCTCATTTTATGACCATGGAAGGATGGAAGGCTGAGTCAACTTTGAGCCCTGTCAGGATCGAACTCCAGACTGTGGGCAGAGTCAGCCTGTAATACTGATCTTTAACCACTACACCACTAGGGCTCCATGGCATAGTTGCCATTATGCACTTGTCAATAGCCTCACTTGGAATACATTTAGTCTTCAACTTACAACCACAATTGGGACTGGAATTCCAGTTGCTATGTGATGTAGTTTTTGAGTGAGTCATTACATGACCAGACCTAATTTTACAACATTTGTACTATGGTCATTAAACAAACTAGGTTTCCCCAATTGATTTTGCTTGTTAGAACCCAGCATCAAGTTTCAAAAATCAAGAAAGGCATGCTGAGTTTCTTATAAGCAGTTTCCTTTTACTGTTCCTCAACTATAGACAGAAATCATGCCAAATTAAAGCATTGTACTTGCATCATTAAAGATCTCCCTGAAAATTTCTAGGGAGGAGCTGTTTTGACCCTCCTCCTCCCATGAAAACCAGGGGTGTCAAACTGTGGCCTGCGGATTGGATGCATCATACTTAGGCCATGCCCACCCCAGCTCAGTAAATGGGGAAAATGTTGCAAAACGTCACGTGATGGCAACATGACATGGCAAATTTAATACCTGTGATCTAAACTTTACTGTCTCTTGCTCCTCTGGAATGCAGCCCCTCCCATCTGGGAATCTGGACTACCTTCCACTACACCCTGGTGGGAAGGTTGAAAATCGCATGACTGCATGCTGCTGCATCCTTGCAGATGTGGATGGATTGTCAAGCACACAAATTGCGACCAAGTGACCATGGAAGATGGAATCTGACAGTCGTAATTTTGAGATCAGATTGCAAGTCACTTTTTCTGAGGCCATTGTGACTTCAAACTTTTAAACAAATGATCATAGGTCAAGAATTACCTAAAAATGCAATTCCCCGATCTTCCAGATCAGCAATCTGCAAAACTAATGAGAGCTGGACTCCAGTAACAATTTGACTTAAGCCTGAAGAAATGTCTAAGCAGCTTAGATGGATAGTTAGAGTTATTTTCTCTTATATTCTACTAGAAATCCACATTGAAATCTCAAGTTCAAGTAGCAGAAAGGCCAAAAGAGAGCAAAAAAATATTAATGAAGGCTCTTAATCAATCAATACTAATTCTTAAAAGAGCATTCTTACAAAATTTTGGAATCTTCCAGGGAAGATCCAACATACGGCATCCTTTATAATCAAAGGAGGAAGTGACTGACAAAGAGACAGGGATCTTAATTTATCTTTATAGTAGCTTGCCAGGAAGCTTTTACAAACATATTTTCAACTGAGGTTAACATTTTGCTGGTGGCATACAGAAGCAAACCTTGGAGGAGATCAATGTAGAACAAGTATAAGAAATGAATAGATTTTCCCATCTCATATATGGGAAAAGAAGAATTTTTTGTTTTTGTCTCTCTGGGTATTTGGATTTTCTCTCAAGTTTTAAATCTTTAATAATTTTCCTTCTTGAAATGCAGGAAATCACAGTACAAATTTGGCAATTATATTGAGGAATGTTTGTTATTCTGTCAGATTGAGCCCTGGGACTGCATAAACTTCTTCATGATTCTCAATTTTCAACCAGCTTGCTGAGGATTTAAAAAGCCCTCTGGCCCAGGAAGAACTTTTTAACCTGGGAAATGAATGTCAAATTACAGCTGAAAAAGCCTGTTTTGGCAAAGAGCAGGCAAAAATTTTACAAACTAAATTTATGCATGGCTACTTAGAAATAAGGCTACCATATGAAGTGGAACTTTCTCTCACATAAGCAAGAAGTTCAGAGTCAAAATAGTTTTTCTTTGATATCGTTATTAAATTTATATTTGTTTCAGGTCAAATAAGGTGGTGGATGGGGTTTGCACATCTCTGCTTTCTAACCTTACTGGAAATGTTCTATGCTTAAAACAGCTATAATTCAAGGTTAAAGCAACTTGAAATTGAGCTGTTTGGCATTCAGATCACTATTACTAGCAAACTTAGGACAAAATTAGGATACGTCTGATGATATTGAAATATTGTATTTTAAACTCAAAATTCTTTGCACCCTTCTAATATGTCATAGTACATTATTTAAAAAAAACAAGTACACCAAATGCCCACCTTGGATCCTCTGAGCCACCCAAAACCGTCCTGCTGTTTCCAACACCCAGGCTTCCTTGCGATCCGCCAGGAGAAAGGTATTATGGTAGACAAAAGGAGTTGGCGCCTCCTTGCAGCTGCCTCCTTGACCATAGCTTTCCAGAAGAGATGTTATGACTCGGACTGCTTCACTGGCACTACTGCCCCTCTCCAGACCCAATCTGAAATATAGTCGTCATTGCTATTAACATTTCAAGTGTGTTTACCAACTACTTAATTAATGTATTAATTGTTATTTCTAAAAAGTAATCTATTATTTCAATATATATGATAAAGGATCTTTTGGGGTGAAGGAGGAAGATAGGATCAGGATAGAATATCAGGGGGATATAAATTTGGTCAATAAATTAAGACAGAGACAGTATTTTAATCTTTTCTTAGTTCCCATTGTTGAGGACTAGAGATTTCCCTGCATTCTGTAGCAACCCACCATATCTTAAAATACCTTCCAAAACCCATGTGGATTTAGTCAGACTAGAGACTTCTTCAAATTGGAATTAGCTGTTTATGACCTCATGAACAGCCCCAGGATTTGTCAAATTTGCTCTGCCTTGTTTCTTGATTTTTTAAAAAAAAATTCCTTCAGCCTACAGCATTCGGATTTCTTAGTGGCCTTTCATCTGAGTACAAATCAGAGCAGTTTCTACTTTGGTTCCGAAGTTTGGTTCAGCTACATTTGGCTAGTGGCTAGTCTGAAATCAATTAAATTAAATTAAAATTAATTAAGGAAATGTGTATGGGTACAAATTGATGCATTCTGAACAATTATAGTTACAATTAAAATCATAATAATTAGTGGACAGCCGGCTTAGTGTAGTGGTTAAGGTGCTGCCTTACAAACCTGGAAATTGTTGGAAGAAATGGCAGACAGAAGACAGTTCTGCAAAAGGCTGACAGAACTGACAACTGCAGCTAAGAATAAGCAATATGTAGATCGATATTTTCAACCCTCAGGGGAGGGGAGGAGAAGGGAGGAGAGGAGAAAGGGAAGGGAAGGGAAAGGACTCCATATATTTGCTTCTCATGAGGAGGCTGCAAAGGACACTAAATGTGCATTTCCTTTGCTAACCATCTTTGGAAAGTGCCCAATTAACTGCTTTAAAAAACCTAAGCACCATCAAAACGACAAGCCTGGAAATACTGAGTGCTGCAATACTTAATAATCCTTTGAAATCAATTTTAAAGAATAAATGAAATATTTTCAATATTGGAGACATAATAAGATAAAACAACCTATAATGGCACTTGAGACTTTTTGGAGGAATTGTGAAGGACTTCGATCTGACTTCTACATATCAATATGTTGTGTGTTTTATGATACCCTGTTCCCAGAACTAACTAGTAGATGCTATTATGTAAAAATATTTGGGAAAGAACTTATCTGAATAATTATGAAGTACAAAGTAAACAAGAATCTTTCATTGGCTATAGAAAAAAATTGAACGAGGCTCTAAAAATTAAGAAGGAAAATAAAAATGCGAATTCAACAGAGTAATTTGAATGTCTTGCTTGCTGGACTTCTTAAAGAGGTTTGTAAAAGTTTTGAAGGAATTCAAGACAAAGGTAAATAATTATTTGAATAGATTAATTTTATGAAAAAGGAAGGAACATAAAGTTGTTTTATTTGATCAGAGTTAAAATAGGACATGGTAATTTGGGGGGAGGGTTCTTTCTGGATTTCTGACGTCTAAATTGATAAAGATGTTGGATATTGGATTTGCTTACAGTTAAAAGTATGGAATGCTGAGTTTTATATTTGTTCAATAATGTGATTATTTCAAAGGTCTCTTTTAGATTTTGCTGATATCTAGTTTGGAAAAGATAATGTAATTTGACCGGCCTATAGTTAAGAGTGAGTTATGGGATGAAGACTTTTATATCTGTTAACTAAAATGGAGAGATAGTAAAATTGCTTACATTTGACCTGATGAGAATAGTAAGTCGCTTTCTTGAGGTTTTCCTTCCCTTTTTTTCTTTCTTGCACTTTTTTTTACTCTTTTTAGTTTGTATAATTTTTTATTATTGTAACTACAATTTTTAATAAAAATATTAAAATATAGAAATCAGAAGACTCTGAGTTGTAAACTTCCTTAGGCCTGAAAGCTGGCTAGATGACTTTGGGCAGGTCACTTTTTCTCAGCCCAATTAATGTCACAAAGTTGTTGAGGAAAACAGGAGGCAGGAGTACAAGTAGTCCTCGACTTATGATCCATAATTGAGCTCAAAATTTCTGTTGCTAAACAAGACAGTTAAGTGAGTTTGCCCCATTTTATGACCCATCTTGCCAAATCGTTAAGGAAATCACTGCAATTAAGTTAGTAACATGGTTCTTAAGTAAATCTGGCTTTGTCATAAGGTTGCAAAAGCTGATCACATGATTCTGGGACACCACAACTATCATAAATATATGCCAGTTGCCAAGCATTCAAATTTTGATCACATAACCGTGGGGATGCTACAATATTTTTAAATATGAAAAATGGTCATAACTCACTTTTTTCAGTGCTGTTGTAACTTTGAATCAGTGGCAGGATTCAAAATGTTTTACTACCGGTTCTGTGGGTGTGGCTTGGTGGGCGTGGCAAGAGAAGGATACTGTAAAATCACCATTCCCCCCCCCCATCCCAGGGGAAGGTTACTGCAAAATCCCCATTCCTTCCCAATCAGCTAGGACTCGGGAGGCAGAGGATAGATGGAGCGGGGCCACTCAGAGATTGTATTTACCGGTACTCAGGACAACTCCAGAACTGGTCAGAACCTGCTGAACACCATTTCTGCTTTGAAGGTCACGGAACAAATGGTTGTAAGTCGAGGACTACCTGATTAGGCATGTCATTGTTCTATCTATCTATGTATGTATGTATGTATGTATGTATGTATGTATGTATATAAAAGATGGGATAAAAATATCAACATCATAATCACAACCACCCTTGATGATTAGGACTTCTCTATATACACCACACCTATCATCCTGGCTTTTCTAAAAGCTAACAAGTTGGGAAGATCATTTCAGAGGGCGTTTCAGAAAAGAAAAAAAAAGAAACACCTCCTCATCAGGTGACATTGCTTCAAGAAAAGGACCTGAAGTGTGCCTATCCTATTAAATATGTGGGATGGTGTCAGCCCAGACAAGCAAAAATAATTGGAGAAAGGCAACACTGCAAATAACCTGGTTTTGTGCCATGTAAGTTTTATAGATGAAACTCCACACCTTGAATGTCACCTGGAAACTTGCAGCAAGCAGCTGACAAATAGTGATATTACATGGATATACTCAACTGCATTCACAACTATTTACACCCTGCATTCTGGCTAAGTGCAGCTTCAAGGTGGTCTTCAAGGAAATGTTGCAACAGTCCAATCGGGGGGGGGGGGGAGGGTGTAACTAAAGTGTGAGTGATGTCAAACAAAGTCTCTCAATCCAGAAAGGCATGGAGATGCTTGTGCTGGGCATAAAGTTAAAGAAAATTCATATATTTTAAAATCAAATTTAGGGAAAGGAAGGAATCAGCCAAATGTTATAGTCTCTTCCTGACGCTTTGAAAAAAATCTCAGTTCTTAAGGAAGCAAAAGACATATACTTTGCAGTATGCAGGAATATACTTCACTGCTAGCCTGCCACTTCCCCAATCTTTTAGGGGTAGTGCACACATTTCAAATTTTGAGAAAATTTCACAGTATGGCTGTTAAGAGGATGCAGCTAGTTAAAAATACGTATTCTACTGAGAGGCCAAATAGCAAGACCAGGAAATAAATAATTTGCCTGAAGGGGAAGCAAAGATGGGAAATTAACCCTGAAATACAAACTTCTGAACTTACAGTTCAAAGTCTTTATTCAGACATCATGGTTAATGTATGAATGTGGTCTTTGCCTGAGCCCGTCTTCCTATCAGATCAATAATAAAGCAGTACGAGTTCTGATGTTGACTTGATAGGAAGCCAGAAGCAAAGGCAACATTATTACATAATGTTCAGTGATGATGCAGCATTGTGGCGAAGACCTAAATGTCAGAGTTATAGAGAGGCAGAGAATATGCAGGTGATGGGTGTGGGTTGTACAAGTTACACAACACATTATATTGTTTCCTACCTGACAAGATCCATGCCCAGCAAGGCTTCCTCCTCCCCAACTGGCTCTCGACTCCACACACCTTCATTGCCAATGCAGACACCATGTTCATTGGCACCCATTTCAGCTCCCCACAGCCAGGCAGGGCGACTTAGGATCACTGCATGTGTCTTTTCTACCTGGTCCACTTCAATATATGTACACTGTGGTGAAAGACATCAGAACTCCAGAGGTTTAATTCTTGCTCTATCGCCAAGCCTGATTTACCACAACGTGAAAGTCAAAGTCTCACTTGGAAAAATGAAATTACAAACTTCTCTAAGGTCAAGAAAACATCATAAATGTCATAAAATATATCATAAAGAGCTGTGCTAATCTGAGGATGCCTTTACTCTTTTTACACAAAGAGTAAGTAGCAAACAGCTACTTACTGTGATATACAAATACAAGGAAAGAGGGGGTACTGTCTTTGGACACAACCCTTATCCTTATATTTAAATGTAACTTTCCTTCCAGGATGGAATGTGTTTTCCCAAAGACTGCTCTGGATGATCTCATAATTTTTTTTCTTGATCCCATTGACAAACCCAGTCCCACCCGCTCACCAGCTGAGCATTCTGCCTAACTTGCCGATGATCGGAGGGGAGCATTGCTGTTGTCAACAGAGGATCTGGATGCCACTCCTTGGCCACCATGTGCAGATGCTGCCCTCTCCTTCCCAGACCCCAGGACATTCACCAGATGGTGGCTACAAAGCGGGGGGGGGGTGTCCGGCCAGCCAGAAGGCGTGGACCCTTGCTGATAAAGTGCGCTGGGAGGCAGAAGCTTCCAGCACTGACTGCAAAAAACTTTGTTCACATGCATTGCACTCATTGAGTACCGAGGCTTGGGCCTGATTAAAAATTTTGTTGGCTTGAGGTTCCTGAGTGTGCTTGCTTCAGCTCTACCCAGGTCCGTCCTCGGACCTTTGAGACACACTTTGAATGTGCTGTATTTTTACTTCATCTTGGAGATTTCATGCATCGAATTTGACAAGCATGTCAATCTATGGTGAATGAACTAATTATTCAGAAAGTGGTAACCTGTGTTTTTATTTGGATTCCTATACTTAAGAGCCAATGAGGCCTAAACAACTCTTCCAACCAACCTTCTTTCCAATGACTGACTTCAACTCACCTGAACCTTTGTCCCTTTGACATGACATCCGGATGGAAAATAGACAACTTCCTGAACTTCATCTTTTGGCCGATCTGAATTCTTGCCAAAAATGACCTCTTTGGCAACAGAGGCTGGGGGAAGTGAGACGAAGCAATCGCAGGAGGATGGTACAGAAGGGTGAAAGCTGGCCATTGTATCTGCATAAAGCTACAAAGTTGAACATTGTAACCTTCATTTTCTAGGAGGTTATTTTTTTTAATAAAAATCTTTTTCCCCCCTACATGACAGGAGGAGCATCTCTTCTTCCACAACCAATAAAATGTTACTCAAAACTAATTGATTGGCTCAGATTTTTGCATACTTTGTTTTGTTTGGAAGAAGGAAACCATCAGAATCAAAACAGAACTGACAATGGCCTCTAGACTAGGATTACAGTAACATGTTATTCAAAAATATTAAAATACTTTTATATCACAGTAGGGAGAACACGGGGATGAGCCTCTGGTTAGCTTATTGCATCTCATTCTACGCTTAGAACAGTTACATATCCATCCAGGGCCTTTTCAATAGTGACTCAATTCTTCTTGAACTTCTTGAGGCCATGAATTGGCCACAATTGTCTTTAACCTAACATGTTCCAGATTGCATTGTGGGGAAAGTTTTCTATATGAAAATATCTTAAAAATAGCTATTACTGGGTTGTGTTGTCTGTACCACATGGTTTTCATTACATTGCTAAAGCTTTAAACTGAAAGATATAGACAAAGAAATTATATAAATGCATATGGCAGTATTTCCTTTCGAACCCTCTTCAAAACTACCTTTCCAAATATGGTTTGGCACAATTTCTTCCTTTAGTACAGGGATAAATGATATATTTGTCTCTAACCTCAATCTTTCTTCTGAACCTTTCTTCATTTTCCTGCCAAGACCTCCTGCTCCTTGGGCATCTTAGATTTTGTGCACTGCATCAAACAGCAACAATCGCTTTGAGGTACCTAAATCCTTCACCCACTGTTTGCATTGTTTCCCCTCTTTCTATTGTTTATCCTTTTCGTTGTGGCGAATATGCCTGGATATTTCCTTGCAATGCGACGCACCTGCTTTGTTCGGCAGATCCCATTTAAATTTCTCCTTAAAGTTACCCTGTGCAACGATAATCCAACCCTTCTTTGATACTTTGCGGCTGTCAAGCTGCCTTCGCACTACAAACGGAGCTGCTAGCCAGCCAACCAGTTTAGTCTACCGTCTTGCGCGAACTCAAGTCACATGTTTATTTTACGGTCCGGAGTCCCGCGAGAACAGAGTGAATATAAGAATATAAGTGGTTTAATTAAGCTCAGGTGTGCCTGTTCTGCACTTTTACTTTGGGCTTTCACGTTTCCTTCTTTTTGTGTGTGTGTGTGTGTGTGTGTGTGTGTGTGCGCGCGCGCGCGTTCATCTATTTTTGAAATAACGGTTCGTTTATTAGGAGACAACTCCCTCTCCATTCCACCCAATCAATGCAAACTGCTGAGATAAAGCAAGCAAACATTACAAAAATCTCGTTTCACGTCCGCGTGTCCTCACGCCCCTTCCACAGCCCACACGGCTTCCCGATTACGTTTTATCCCAACCCCAATTCCTCTAGCGCTTTCAACTCACCAAAGGCCCCTTCCACTGGGACTCTAAGCTTTCTTCGGGCTTCTTGGATCTATCACGGCGACGGCAACAGGTGAAGGAACTACTTGGCCACGTTGACCCTCAAACTGAATTGCCCTGGGATCTGGCCGGAAGTTGCAAAAAGTTTTTTGTTTTTTGTTTTAATGAGATAGTCGGTGAGAGCGACGCCAGGTGGCGCCTGCAGACTATATTCAGTACCTTCCCAAATTGGTCAGGCTATACGTGCTGCAAAGTGCGTTGGCTTTTTGATTAAAAGAAAAATTACTAATGAAAGAAAATTATGCTTGCAGATATCCTAAGCTACAGTCACCTATCAGGCTCAGAGTCTGGCGCTGCAGCTTAAATTGTTCTTAATGTTTGGAAAGGCAAATCTCTTAAGCAGCTCCGCGGCAGTCGAAGTTCTCTTTGAACTTGACTCCCGTTCCCTCTACGGGCAAGAGAACTTGCGCTCCGTGTAGCAAATGGGCCGCCGTGTTGCCCCTCACGTCCTTCACTATCTCTTCAAGGAGATATGTATTGCTTAACGGTGGAAAACAGCTGGCTGCATGGCCGCCCCCTGTTTTTCCTTGGGAGTGAAACAGAGTAAGGGTTCTTCTATCTATATTGGAAGTAGGAGGAGAAAGATTACTCCCCTCCACTGTGTGAATATCAAGCTACATAAACTGCTGAAACTATAATTATAGGGCAGTGTTTCTCAGCCATGACCTCTTGAAGATTTGGGCTGGGGAATTCTGGGAGTTGAAGCCCACATATTCAAGTAGATCAGATTGAGGAATACTATTATAACGCATCATAACAGAATGTTGAAAGCCTGACAGTTTCTCTCTCCTTCTAGGTAAACCTAAAGTTTCCCCTCGCACATATGTGCTAGTCATTCCTGACTCTAGGGGGCAGGGCTCATCTCTGTTTCAAAGCCAAAGAGCCAGCGCTGTCCGAAGACGTCTCCGTGGTCATGTGGCCGGCACGACTAAACACCAACGGTGCATGGAACGCTATTACCTTCCCACCAACAGTGGTTCCTATTTTTCTACTTTTTTACATGCTTTCGAACTGTTAGGTTGGCAGAAGCTGGGACAAGTAACGGGAGCTTCGTTACGCAGCACTAGGGATTCGAACCACCGAACTGCCGACCTTCCTGATTGACAAGCTCAGGGTCTTAGCCACTGAGCCACCATGTCCCTCTGATTTACCCCAAAAAATTCCCATGGAGTAATCATGAGGGTTTTTTCCCTTTGTTTTTCTGAGCTAAGCTGATGTTTTATTATTTTTTATTTTTTTTACTTTATTTTTTTTTGTATTTTATTTTTTATTATTTATTTATTTTATTATTTTAAACACATAAGCACATCAACAAAAACAAACACATAACTTAAAAACAACATAGGAACAATAAGTTCCATCGTATATCATACCGCAGTTCCGAATCGGTTTCTTTGCAGTTAGTGTTTTTCCTACTATACATTTCTATCTTTCATTCATAATCTCCTTATTCGTTATCCATTTTTATGCACATTTCTTTATTTATTAAACTTAGCTACTTATGACCGAATATTATTTACCTATATTATGCTTTATATTTTTACTGTCATTTATTCTCTTACATACAGATTATAGATATACATTCACATAATTATTCTTTTTCTTTGCCATTCTTATATTATTATTATTCCATTTGGAAGGTTATAAGGTATAGTTTAAAATGCTTTGTTTACCATCCTTCGCACCTGCTAAGACACCACCTCGTTTTCTCTTTCTTTTCTTTTCTCCCACCCTTCCTTCTCTACTTCCTTCCCTCCTTGTCTCCGTCCCCTTCTTCCCTTACCTCTTCCCTACTCCTATCCTTTTTCTTCTCCTTCCTACCTTCTCTCCTTCTCCTTCTTTCTCTTTGTCCCTCCTCTTCTTCTTTTTCTCTCCCTTCTACCCACCTTCCCTTACCTCTTTCTTCTTCCCTTACCTCTTCTCCACATTTCTTCTTCCACTCCTACTTGCTCTCCTTCTCTTCCTCTCTCTTCTACCGTCCACTTTTTCCTTTCCTTCGTCCCTCCATTCTCTACTTCCTTCCTCCCCTCCTTTCCTTCCTTCTTCCCTTCCTTTCTTTTTCTATTGTTATAGGTGTCTCTTTCAGATCCCAGTTCATGTTTTTTTGGGGATGGTATTTCCACACACCGAACTTTGTTTCATATCCTTTCCTTTTTTCTTTAGGATTCTACAGTCTATTTTCCAGCTATCATCCTGATTTAAATTCACAAATCTTGACCCCCTTGTTTTACTCATAATTATTATTTTTGAGTGTTATTCTATTTTTTCATTTTATTCCTTTGCTCCTCCAACTATACCAATTATCCCATATCCAATAAAATTCTGATTCTTCTTTTCCCTGTATTTCTTTCGTTAATTTATCCATTTCGGCACAGTCCATAATTTTTCTTATTATTTCATCTTAATTTGGGATTAGTTTATTTTTCCAAGCTGATGTTTTCATTAAGATGCCATATACAGGTAGTCCTAGATATAAAAAACATTTGTTTAATAACCAAAGTTAGAATGGCACTGAAATAGAAAAAAGACTTAGGACCATTGAAGTCTCCCCATGATCATGCGATCAATAATTTGCGTTTGGAAACTGGCTTATATTTAAGACAGTTGCACTGTCCTGGGATCATGTGATCACCATTTGTAACCTTCTCAGCTAGCTTCTGACAAGCAAAGTCAATGGGGGAAGCCAGATTTGATTAGCAATCATATGATTCGCTTAACAACTGAAGTGGTTCGCTTAACAACTGTTGGGGAAAAAGTTATAAAATTGGGCAAAACTCAGTTAATAACTGTCTTACTTAGGAATGGAAAGTTTGGGCTCAATTGTGGTTTTAAGTCAAGGACTACCTGTACTATATAAAGCTTAGCTCCCAACTCTCTATTGCAGCAGCTGGAAATCTACTTTCAAACCAGCTCCTCTATAGAAAAACTGCCATGACTTCATCACTGGGTTTAAATGCTACAATGCCTCAGCCATGAGTGCCTTGTATCCTGTAACCATGTCAGCAAGTCTTTTGGAAGGCTTCCAAGACTGCCAAAGCTATGAGGGGCTGTTGTACAGCAAGGATGCTGCTTTTCTGTACAATATTGCTGACCTCTGCTCTTTTGGTGTCAGGTTAAATTGACCCAGCAATCTTCTGGTAGATTTCGGAAGTCATGTTTAAAATATCCTTCTGGCTTTGGTGCTCAAAGCTGCAAGGGGTTGTTTGTGACACATGATTACAAAGTTTCCAAGAGCACCTGACAAGTGTTAAAGTGACACGTGTCCAGTGGTCTTCAAAAAAAAAAAAAAAACCACTGGCTCTATGTTGAAATCACACCCCTGTGGAATAGACACGGCAATGCCTAAACTGTGGGGGTATTGCTTAGTGCATACAGAAAGAAAAGTGGAGAAAATTGCTCTTTGCTCCTTCTGTCTGTGAATTAGATCTTGGGGGAGCAGGGTAACAAGGACCCACTTCTACCATTTAAAAATTCATCAGAAAAATAAGAGAGAGAGAGAGAGAGTTTGGACAGAGTAAGAGAATACATTGCAAAAGGGAAAAGGCCTGAAAATGAAGGGCGAGGCACTGTGGCAGGACATACCTATTCTAGCTTCAAGTGGTCAATACAGCAGAGCAGGCCATCACCCCTAAACCTCCCTTAACACAAAGTCAGAAAGCACCACTCCTACAGGGGCCACAATTGAGAATATCTGCATCAATATCCTCCACAAAAATAGTGGCATAACTCATTTAGATAGGCTAAAAGGGAGATAAGTAATTAGGTAGGATAAAGGGGAGTTGAATAGTTTGGGATATTTAATATTGTAGGAATGTAGCCCCTTAGCATATTGTGAGAATCAGGTTATCACAATAAATCAAAACTTGGTTTAATTGGGCACTTCATATTAACACAAAAATTGTGTTTTGTTAATCTAGGCTTGGCATGTTATGTACAACCAGCAGTGAGTTCCACAGAATCTACCCTTAGCAGTGACCAGTAGCAAGGAACAATGATATGATGATGCATATGTCCTGACATCATTCCACAAATGGTATGATTGATATCATAATGTCTGATGTAAATTCATATGTCATTTACATAATAACATTTAGACACACCTTTGTCATCTGCTTACCCCATGGATGCCCCCTGGTCTCATCCTGGTGCTCTAACCATTACTTTGCACTAATTTGTTCCATCCACCCATGTGAGCTTCAGTTCCATCCACTAGTGAGCTTCAGATATGTTGGATGGAGTATGCCAATTTTAGAAGCTGAAGCCCAATCCAACTGAAAGGCATGAAGTTAGAAAAAACTACTTCAAAATATCCCTTCTCATTTGTCCATCATATTCCTCTTGGGGGGGAGGGGGGGTAGTTTCAACTAGTCATTGGATCATGGAATTTGGTAGGTGATTTTTTTCATCAACTTTCAACCTAATTATCCAGAGTTGGTGTTGTAAGGATGAAAGCTCATTGACATTGCTTCAATTCACAGAGAAAAGAAGTACTGATAGATAGATCAATAAAATAATGATTATATTTTCCCAAACTTTTCTCCCATTCTGTCCTATTTCTGTTTCACGGGTTTGAAGCAATGCAAGTAGATCCAACTCCACAAAGTCGACAGCTACCTAACAGGCAGGCAGCTGACTCCTGTAAATATTCCTATTCCCTCAAATTCCTTTGTTGTATGTGATGCTTTAGAATAGATTTTCAAGCAGAGATTGAAAGTCAAGAGGCTATGGGTCTCCTCTTCAGTGTAAAAAAACTGTTACCCCTCCCTCCCCCTGACGCAATCTGCTCTGCAGCTGCATAGTTAATTCCTTGATGAGGGTGTGAATATAAATTTAAAGAATGAAAATGTAATTGACTTTATAAGTGGCAAAATCTGCTGACAGCACAAACTGTTCCCATAGTTAAGAGCAAAGTGCACTCCTTAAATATCGAGAACCAGCCAAATGATAACTCTGCTAAAACACAGATCTTCTATATAAAGTTTGCCAGAAAAACAGCCAGTAGGGAAGCCAATGGGCAACCTTCCTTTTACACCTAGGAAAAGAAAGAGCAACAATCCAAGAGAGCTGAACACTTTCCTTGGAAAGGGTAAGAAACAAACCTCCAGTGGGCATGTAACCAAAGGAGAGAGAAATTTAAATTGTAAGTACTATCTATAGTTTAAACAATTCATCTTACAAATATTAAATAATAGAGTAAATAGAGGCTGATGGAGAACAGAAAGAACAATCATCTTAAAGCCAATTATTACATAGGTAAGAAGCAGCTGATTGATTTATAGTACGCTGCGTGGCTTCTAGCACGAGTGTCAAATTTGCTGTGTCATGTTGCCCTCATATGATGCAACATTTTTCCCTTCATGGAACTAGGGTGGGAGTGGTCTGTGCATAATGTATCTGGCCTGCAGGCCGCCAGTTTGATACCCCTGAATTCTAGCAGAAGCTGAGAACAAATTTTATTTACAACTCCTATTATTTTAAATAAGGCATTTTCTGCTTCATTCCCAATCTTCTAAAACATGTGTTCTGCTTAGAAACTCAGCCCATTCCTGTCAATCTGGCCAAGAGAGTATTGCCACTTTAAAAAATAAATGTGAACCACTCCAAGGACACTTTAATCAGTTCTGTCCCTGAGAGATGACACACCTACACTCTCTCACCAGCAAGATAGTGTACAGATGACCTTGGGGGGGGGGGGGAATCTGATTGATTTGATTTGATTTTATTTTATTGACATTTGTAGGCCGCCCTTTTCCCTGAGGGGACTCAGGGCGGCTCACATAAAATCAGGGAAGGGGAAATGCAGACAATAACAAAGACACATATAATAAAAACAGTAACCAACATGCATTCATCATTCGGGAGGGGCAACTATCTTCATCCCCAGGCCTGACGGGCTAGCCAGTTCTTCAAGGCTGTGCGGAAGGCCTGGACGGTGGTGAGGGTACGAATCTCCACGGGGAGTTCGTTCCAAAGGGTCGGGGCGACTACTGAGAAGGCCCTCCTCCTTGTAGTTGCCAGCCGACACTGGCTGGCCGATGGAATACGGAGGAGGCCCAATCTGTGTGATCTTATTGGTCGCAGGGAGGTGATTGGCAGAAGGCGGTCTCTCAAGTATCCAGATCCACTACCATGTAGGGCTTTATGGGTGATTAACAGCACCTTGAAGCGCATCCGGAAATCGACAGGTAGCCAGCGCAGCTCGCAGAGGATAGGTGTAATGTGGGTGAACCGCGGTGCACCCACAATCGCTCGCGCGGCTGCGTTCTGTACCAGCTGAAGACGCCGGATGCTCTTCAAGGGCAGCCCCATGTAGAGCACATTGCAGTATTCCAGCCTAGAGGTCACGAGGGCCCGAGTGACTGTTGTGAGTGCCTCCCGATTCAGGTAGGGTCGCAACTGGCGCACCAGGCGAACCTGGGCGAATGCCCCCCTAGCCACAGCCGTCAAATGGTGGTCGAACGATAGCTGTGGATCTAGGAGGACTCCCAAGTTGCGGACCCTCTCTGAGGGGTATAGAATTTGACCCCCCAGCCTGAGAGATGGAATATTGGTGGAATCCTTGGGAGGGAAACACAACAGCCACTCGGTCTTTTCTGGGTTGAGCACAAGCTTGTTAGCCCTCATCCAGTCCATAACCGCCTCCAGACCCCGGTTCATCACGTCTGCCGCTTCATTGAGTTGGCACGGGGCAGACAGATACAGTTGAGTATCGTCCGCATATTGATGGTATCTGATCCCGTGCCTGCGGATGATCTCTCCCAGCGGTTTCATGTAGATGTTGAATAGTAGGGGGGATAAGACCGAACCCTGAGGCACCCCATATGTTAGGGGCCTAGGGGACGATCTCTGCCCCCCCACTAACACCGACTGCGACCTGTCTGAGAGGTAGGAAGAGAACCACCGCAGCACGGTGCCTCCCACTCCCACCTCTCGCAGTCGTCGCAGAAGGATACCATGGTCAATGGTATCGAAAGCCGCTGAGAGGTCAAGGAGAACCAGGATGGAGGGAAATCCTTCATCTCTGGCTCTCCAGAGATCATCAGTCAATGCGACCAAAGCGGTTTCTGTGCTGTAACCGGGTCTGAAGCCTGACTGGAAGGGGTCGAGATAGTTTGCTTCCTCCAAGGACCGCTGGAGCTGAAAGGCCACCACCTTCTCAACAACCTTCCCAAGGAAGGGAAGGTTGGAGACTGGACGATAGTTATTAAGGACAGCTGGATCCAAAGATGGCTTCTTTAGGAGGGGTCTCACCACCGCCGCTTTCAATGCGGCGGGGAAGTTCCCCTCCCGAAGAGAGGCGGTCACGACCGCCTGGATCCAGCCTCGTGTCACCTCACTGCTGCTGGTAACCAGCCATGAGGGACACGGGTCCAGTACGCAGGTGGAGGCACTCACAGCCCTCATGGCCTTGTCCACATCCCCGGGGGTAACATCCTGAAACTCAACCCAGAGATGTTCCATCTGATCCTCTTGTGCCTCGGCTGGAACTGCAGGGGTGGAGTCCAAGTCCGACCGAAACCGAGCAATTTTGTCCGCTAAGAATTGGGCATAATCCTCAGCTCTGCCCTGCAAGGGTTCCCCCGCCTCCCTTTTATTTAATAGGGAGCGGGTTATCTTAAACAGGGCGGCTGGGCGGGACTCAGCGGACGCAACCAAGGTGGCTATATGGGATCTTTTCGCTGCCCTAAGCGCTCTGGTGTATTCCTTGGTGCAGGTGGTTACCATTGCTCGGTTCGATTCGGACTTATTGGACCTCCATCGGTGCTCTAGGCATCTCCTCCGGCGCTTCATCTCCCGGAGTTCCTCGGTGAACCAAGGGGGTCTCCGGGATCCGCCGCCTCGGAGGGGCCGTAGTGGCGCAATCCGGTCGAGGGCCTCTGATGCTGCCGAATGCCAGGCAGCAGCCAAAGTCTCTACCGGATTGTGGGCGAAAGAATCAGGAATGACCCCAAGTTCCGTCTGGAACCTTAATGGTTCCATGAGTCGCCTGGGGCGGAACCACCTGGTCGGTTCCTCCTCCCTACAGTGGGGGTTTGGTCTCTGGAAGTCGAGCCTCAGTAGGCAATGGTCTGACCACGACAGGGGTATGATGTCATTACCCCTCAGACCAAGATCTGATCACAAATCCACTGCTCCGAGAGGAATACGAGGTCGAGCATGTGACCCGCCGAATGGGTTGGGCCCCGAATTACTTGGGTCAAGCCCATGGCTGTCATGGAAGCCATGAACTCCTGCGCCCCATCAGAGTTTTCACCGAGCGAAGGCAAATTGAAGTCCCCCAGGACCATCAACCTAGGGAACTCAATTGCCAGCTCGGCTACCGACTCGGCTACTTAACTCTTTTAGTGCCTTGTCCAATTCAGAACAAGCTAATATTGAAACTCTGGATGATTTGAGAGAAACTCCAATGGCAATACACAAAGCAGCCAGACCTTTTATTGATCTGATTTTACCAACTACCCAAGACAGTTGAGAGAAGACCTGTTGGTCCCCTCCTCTATCCTGTGAAATCTAAATAGGCAAATATCGACATAGCCCGTTCAAATCCCTCCACCCTGACCCCTATTGAAGTAGTACAAAATCTAGAAACTTCAAAGAATAAAAAGCTGGATGCTGCTGACAGTTAACAGGAAGGTTTTGATTGCCTAAAACTCTGGGAACAGAACACAATCTGAATCAGGTGGTGGCTGTACCAAAAACATGAGATGGGTACCCAATCTGCCACATGTTTTAGTCTTCCAGGCAAACTTTTGTCCCAAGAATCCCATGAAATCATGAGAATGGCAGCCCCTGAGCAGGAAGGATATTGCTGGGGGAGAACCAGGGGCTTTCGGGTTCAGAAAAAATGGGCCTACCGGAAGCTCAGGAAGGCAGGAAACATGCCCTTTTCCAGCCTCCAGAGGGCCTCCAGAGCTTAGGAAGGCCATTTTCGCCCTCCTGGAGGCTCAAGGAAAGCCTCCGGAGCCTGGGGAGGGCAAAAACGCCTCCCCCCACCATGGTGCAGGAGGCCAACTAGGCCATGTCCACCATGGCCATGCCCACCCAGCAACCAGGAAGAGAACCCCTTGCTAAAAATTTTGAAGCCCACATCTGGGCAGAACCAACCACTCCAATGAATTATAATGACATGAAGCAGTTCCACCACAATACTGCGAAGCCCTTATCCGCGGAGACATAAGCGTGAGTGCTAATCTGCGCCGTCCGAATCGCTAAAGCAAATGCGACCTTACCGCGCTGACATAAGGGCGGAGGGCAAATCCGCGCCTTCCGAAGCACTCAGCCTAACCTAACCCTAAACCTAACCCTAAACCTAACCCTAAACCTAATCCTAACCCTTACCTTAATTTAAATCGGCTTTCTGCCGCCACACTGTTTTAAAGTGCCCTTCTGTCGCTGCGCTGTTGTTGCGGCGGTGATGACACGCGGTGATGACGTCGCAGCTTTAGCGACGCGGTTTTATCACCGCTATTTTGACGAGCGCGGTTTTGTCGTGCCACGACATGAAGCAACAATTTGCTAATGATTACCAAGTGAAAACCACCACAAATTTATTTGACCCCAAACAGCAGCATTGGAATGACAAAAGCACCCCAAATTACAACCAATGTGTCTTCCTACATACTGAAGAAACTTTGGTATGAAGCAACTTTGCTGGAGAAACTTTGCTGTTTCATCTTTAGAGTGACTGCATGAGCCATATCATTCATTCACAGACCTCAGTACATCCCCAGTCAATCTCTATGACAGCAAGCAAGGAAGTTCTGCACCAGAATCACTATCCTTGCTGTCTTGGAATAATGCTGGATGGAAAGCCAGAAATAGAGGTCTTGCTTTTATAAGCTATGTATGCCAGTGCATAATCCTTATGTTCCAAGAGACATGGTCAACAGATGCTCTCTTTTTTTGAGGGATATAAATCATGATTCCTCTCAGCAGTTCCTGGCATTAGAGGAGGGAAATTTCATGTTAGTTTAAACATCCATATCTCAACACTGATATTGTTATCTTAGACTCATTTGAAAGCCTTACACAAAAGCTAATGAGAAATTACTTCTCATTAATTCTATATAACGCCCAACATTTCTCAACCATGTATCATGGAAATTTGGGGAAAAGTAGAACATTACATTAATGCTCTTCAGTTATACTTTGTCATTGCCCATACAATCATTTCAAGGAATTTCAAAGGCAGACTAGACCCAAATGATAATCAGCTGTTTGCCAAAATTTTCCAAAATTCCACCTATTTTGCTGACTGTATCCCTGACATTAATGAGAATATCTAAAGACCCCGCTGGAAATTTTAGGGGCTTACAGATGCTTTTATAAGTTGAATCTGAATATTTTTAAAAGGATGCCTTTCCAATTTGAAATATTGTTGATCAGGGGTCTCCAACCTTTAAACTGTGGCCCACAGCTGGCCCTTGAGCCTTTTGGAACCAGACCATGTGTGTTTGTGAGCATTTCCACTCATGTGAGCAATGGATAAATGCATGCATACAGGCTCCATTTGCACGAATGGCATGCAAGCATGCCCACTGCTTGCATGAAACTATCCCTTCTCTCCCTTCCTCCACCACTCAATCGGCAAAGCTGAAAAGGTTGGGGAACTCTACTGTAGATTGATTCTGAGATGTTTGCATGCCATTTGTTTGGAGTCAAAATTATCAATTAGCATCACAGTCCACCTAATGATAGAGACAGTAATTTCAAGATAAATGAAATTGATAAAATGAAATGAAAACCACTGTGAAAATATAAAAAAGCTGGTTCACATAAACCATGGTTTAATAAATCACAATGCCCTGATTCATACAACAAGCAAAGCCATTAATCAAATTGTATAATCCCATACGCATGATATGTGAACCATATCAGCACACTGACTAGCAAGGAAAGAATGATTACTCAATAATAAACCTTATTTGGAAATATCTTGACAAAAAAGACACTCTGTATTTTATATAAGCTCCCAAACAAAGATTTTATTAGGCAATTTTCTTCCTCATCATAGATTGATGCAGTCTAGACATCATCATATTCCATTTATAACTATTTATCTTTTCCAATTTCCCTTCTCTTCCGGAAACAAAATGTTTTATTAAAGAATAGTGGAATAATTGTACAATATTTTTGGATTAGTAAAATTTGAATTTTCTACATAGATAAATATGGACAAGTCATTGTATAAATTATAACATATTATAAAATTGATCTGATGGATCCATTAGTCATGCTAATATTCCAAAACACACTTTCCTAATTGATCAGAAGTTCAGCTGCCTATATTACCCCCTAAGCCTGCTCATCTCCCTGCATCAGTGGGAGAAGCCTTTCTAAAGGTGCCTTCACCACCGGAAGCTCTGCCCTTCAATATGTAAGATGATAGTAACACTATTTCCATTGATACGTCTTTTTATTTTTAATTATTTTGAGACTGTTTCAATCATGATTTTAATAGTATTATTTTTCTGTATTTTTTAAAAAAAAATATTGGACACTGCTTTGAGAAATTGATTGAAACTGAAATAAATAAATAGGCAAACTAACAGGAAAAGTAGGAGGGAGAGAAGGAGGGAAGGAAGGAAGGACTCAATTCCTAAATAATTTCAAATTATACATGAAGTTATTCCTAATACTTATACATAAACAATCTTGGGTAATTTTCATTAATCTGTAAGGAGTGGGGATGTGTTAAAAAAAATTCAAGGCAGCATACCAACCATACAAAATCTTTGTGTGTGTGTGTGTGTGTTTCTAGTCTGTTGTTTTGTTTACTGTGAACCTTTCCAACAACTTAATATGCAGCTTGATGCTAAAATTTGGCAGTATTTTGACAATAAATGAGGGAGGGGCTGCAATAATAAAGTTTCAAGGAGCACAGGAGGAAGTGAGTTGTTCCTTCTTGTGTTAAGGCAACCAGTAATTGTGCTGTTCTTTCCTCTAATGTCAGATTTCCTGCAGCTGAAAACAGATGGGGGAGGCAAATGGGGAAACATTGTAAGAACAATATTTGTTAACAAAATCATGCCATATAGAAAACCAGTGAGCCAAAGTTGGTTCATCCCAGAAGCAACATATCCATGGAGCAACAGGCTTTGGCTTCTGCCTTGCTCCTGGGCGTCTGAATTCCAAGCTCCTGGCTCATGCCCTCTGAGTGCTGCCAGGTGGGTGCGAGTGATTTTCCTGGTTGACACACACCCATTTCTCAACTGGCCTGTAATTGACATTCTCTTTCAGATGTTGCTGTGATTTTGCCTTGGAGACTGGACAGAGGACTGCACCCATTTGAATCAAGTTTGAACAAGTTGTTTGGCAGCAGAGAAAGTGTCCACTTGATTTTTAAAAAAATATGCCACGGAAGAGGGTGGAGGATGTGAGATATAGTGAGCAACACTCCCCCATTCCAGTAGCCTCCTCCCTCTGATTGTACCCAAGGCATATGGATGGTGTTACACCCTGTTGCTTCATCTACAGGTTTCCCTCCTTTGCAACCGGTTGGTTCAGGCCAGAGCTCACTCCAGCATTAGCTTTCTGGGCCATGCTTTGAAATCTCCACCTTCGGCTATTACAGATGATAAAGCCTTGCCTTTTGAGAAAATTCTGCCCATTTTTTTTATTCCAGGGGAAAACTTTGATAGACCTTGGCTTGGACAATCATTAACTATGCAACTTTCAAATCTTGATGATTTGGGGCATGGGTGAATCTTCCTAGTCCTCAAGTAACTGGAATAAAAATAAGTTTAAAGGCTGAGATGCAGGTGGCTCAGGAATGAGCTTCAGGACAGCCAAAGTAGGATATTTTGTTTCAGGCCTTGCAGCAAAAACAATGTCATCTGGGAATGGAATGGACAGCTTTTTAGATATGGTACCAATTGGATGGAAGAGTCTCTTTAGACTCTTCCAATATACCTGCTAAAACTCTATATATTATTTTCTTCTGCCTGATCTTGATAACTTGTTTTACTCTTAAATATATTTTATTTTAATTTCATGGCTGTTCTTTTAGCTGTTTTAGTTTTATTTATGTATTTGATACATCACCAGACCAATTCTGGACTTCTTTTGTAGAGTTTATTTTTACTTACATTTTATGCTGAGGTGGGTTCCTACCAATAGGAACACATGCTTGCCACACCCCTGAACCGGGTCCCTGGTCCCCGCAACATATTTTTTTTAACCTTTTTAAATGTTCTGCGCATGCACAGATCTATTTATAGGTAACTGCGCATGCACACAAAGCGAAGTGTGTGCATGCAAAATTGTGCACGTACTGAACTGGCAGTAATGCTGGCAGAAACCCATCCCTGATTTTATGCCTTTTTATATTGTTTATATGGACTATAAGGTTGGACCATAAGAATGGCTGAGCACCAAAGAATTGAGCCCTTTGAATGATGATGCTGGAGAAGACTCCTGTGAGTCCCTTAGACTGCAAGGCAATCAAACCGGTCAGTTCTAGAGGAGATCAACCCTGACTTCTCTTTAGAAGGCTAGATCCTGAAGATGAAACTCAAATACTTTGGTCACCTAATGAGAAAGAAGGACACACTGGAGAAGAGCCTAATGCTGGGAAAAATTGAGGGCAAAAGAAGAAGGAACAACAGAGAATGAGATGGTTGGATGGAGTCACTGAAACAGTAGGCATAAGCTTAAATTGACTCCAGAGGATGGTAGAAGACAGGAACACCTGGAGGACACAACTTCGCAACTAACAACAAAAACATATTGTTTTTATCTTTTCAAAGAAAAATTGTATAGACTAACAGAAATGAAGGCATTAAATATAAAGCATTGATTTTACAATTTAAATTTCCAGTTGGCTTTCTAGTTGCTGTGTGACGTTAGAGCCTATGAGCCAACCTCACTGAGATTTTCCTAATTAAGATAGGAAAGAAAAGAACAAGAGGACAGTGAAAAGAAGGCACTTGGATTCTTTGCAATGTTTTGAATTGGGGGGGGGGTCAGGGAGGACTGCAAAAGTGGTCCAAAGAGCTAGACAGTGGCTGTGCCCAGTTGGTAAAAGTTTTGCACTCTTTCTATGTGTCCACATGCACGAAACAAGCCAAAATAGTAGACTTCAGTCACATGATGGCATCTGCCATCTTAACTTTTTATGACATGACATCCATGTTAAGTTTTATTTATTTATTTAATGACATTTGCATACCTGCCTGCCTGCATAATGTTTCATTTTTTCCAAAGAAATAAAATTCTGCATTTGCGGGGGCGGGGGGGGGGGAAGGAGATATATAAGGGAAATACAGATAGTGTGTTTGACTTACGACTGAAATGGAGCCTGCCCATTACGGTTGTATGTTTTGTTGTAAAGTGTGCCATCATGTGACTGACATAATTTACAACCTTTATTTGCAGCCATCATTAAGCATATGCCATGGCCATAAAGCAACTGCCATAGTTGTTAAGTTAACACTGCAGTCATTAATCGAACACATTATTCAATATGGGGCGGTTTTTGCCCAAACTGAAAATAAATACTGGGGTTTTTTTTGGCAAAATGTCAATTGTAGCCACATGATCAAGTGGCGTAGACTGAATGCTTGAAATGTGATCATGTGATCACCAGGAAGGGCATCTGTCGGAACTTTAGAACTGGATTGTAGGTACTTTTGAGACTTCCGTAACGTCAAATGTTTGCTGTCATAAGTCAAGAACTATCTATACAAGAGGAAAACAATTTAATGATACAACACAGAGGCCACAAAAGGATACTAACAAAGTATAGTTATCTCATTATAAATCTGTCCTGTGGAAATTTCTTAACCCCTTCTATTTAAAACTAGCTGTTGGTTGTGAATATGCCAGTGCTCAAATTAAAGGCATATGGGATGAAGAGCTTTTCGGTTGAGTGCTTTTTAACCACAGTTTTTGCCATTTTTCAGAGAAAAATGATTTAGTTAAAATAAGTTAAATAGTTAATAGTTAAAATTTCAGTATTAGCTAGTCCTTCTTCAAGAAATTCAGACATTGGGACATGCCAATATATTGTTAAATGAATTAAAAGAAACACACAAAGACCTTGTTCTGAATCAAGCAGATTTATTTATGCAAGTTAAAATTCAGTTGGTGTGATGGAGTTGTTTGATTTTGAAATGAGTGAGCTGAAAATGTTTGGGAAGAGAGGAAAGATTTCAAGTCACTACATTAATGCCCCCCCCCCCCCCACACACACCATTAAGGCTACAAAAAACCCTAGGAGAAGAATGCAGGCCAACAGTGAGCAGGTCGGAAGTATTTTGGTCCTGCCCAACCGGCTGATCAAGGGAGTTACTTTGATTCCTCCCTGTATTTGTTTTGAAATAACAAGCTAGAGGGGAAAAAAGATCTTCCACACATTCATTGGGCAATGGAGATTGTATCTCCAGTTACACTTCAACGGAATTATAGAGAGCTTGGAAAAGGGTGTGATAATAGATGATTCTCAAGGTCAGAAAAACTTTCCAAACGGATAACTTTAAAGATGATTTCTATGGTAAACCCTGTGAACGGATGTTCTTTTGGAAAGAGATGACTTTTTCTTTGTGTTTTTGATTTGCACATACCCTATCCTGGCTTGATAGATATCATGAGATGGAATGTAGCTTCACGTTGCAGGCACCTATTGACTAATCCCTAGGAAATCTCCAGTGAAAGGCAGGTCATCACTTTCACTCTTTGTTTCACTAACCCCTTTTTAAAGTAACAAATGTGTTGCTCAAATAGGGATTTTCCCTTCGAAATGATTTATATATCAAAATGCATACAGCTATCTTATCTTTTACCCCTTCCTCCGTCAAATTAGAATTCAGGCTATTTACAACACAGCACAGTACTATTTCTACTAGGTAACATTGCATTCAGTAGGCTTACTTCCAAGTTAGTAAGCATACAGTGAACCAGTTCAATATTGCATGCTGGTTTGTAATAAATTTATGGTAGCCTGAAGGGACCATTCCCTTATATAATTTGAGTTCAGTACCACAATATATGATAATGAGATGATTAAAAGGTATGAAATACAGCCAATATATTAACATTTATGGTTTGGTTGAAGTACTGTTTATAGAGCACTATATAATATACATATTAGCCTCCAGAAGTTTCTGGCTACTTGCAAAGGAGCACTAAATGCTAAAGTAGATAGTTTAATTCAGCACCCTGAATCAATCATCTCAGCCACAAGTTCGCACAATAATTGATTATCAAGATCTTTGTCAAATTTATTTTTTTTCATGTGAAATTGACATTATTTTTTATGAAAATATGATGATTAACTGGGATAGCCAGATGCAAGAAAGGACAAGCTCTACTAAATTTTAAGAGTTGCAGACAAGAAATTAAAATCACATTTAGTTGAATGACAAGCTTTACCTGCTGAAATTCCCGCTGATGATGATTCAAGGTCACAGAAACACTCAGCTCTTGTCTTTTTTTCTTTTTTTCTTTTGCAGTCTACTTAGTGCTAAAATTTCATGTCCCCAAAGATTTTGCCTGCTATGAATATAATTGATTGGTGTGGCATCCTTGTCATTATTGTATGGGTATATAAGTTCACTGAGCCCTAATCCTAACCTATTTGATGAGGGAGAAAGTATGAAAAACCCACAATAAATGGATGTAATCATTTAATTTTCATTTTTAAGCAAGGAGGTTGTTAAATTAGTCATTCCCAAATTTATGACTTTTTGCCACAGTTGTTAAGCAATTTGTTGCAGTTATTAAGTGAATCTGGCTTTTCTTGTTAGCTTTGCTTATTGGAAACTGGCTGGGAAAGTCACAAATGGCAATCACATAATCCTGGAGTACTGTAACCATCCTACATACATGCTAATTGCCAAGTGTCTGAATTTTAATAAGGGAACTAGGGATGCTGTGACAGTCGTAAGTGTGAGAACCAATCATGTCACTTTTTCAGTGCCATCTAACTTTAAACTGTTTCTAAACAAGCGGTTGTAAGTCAAGGACAACCTATATATCATCCAAAACATTTTAAGGCTACAAAATCTAGGTATTAAAGTTCTCATAACCCATTAATGTTGTTTGCTATTACCTAAGTCATCACCTAAATGTTTGCTGTCCAGGTATAATAGTCCTACCTATCCTATGCAAAATTTCAACGTATTTTTAGGTGTTTTCCCTCAGAAGCTTGAGAAAATCATTAATTAGTACAAAGGTTTTTTTGTGTGGTGAAAGAAGTTGGAAAAGATGATTTGCCCATCATAATCAATTTCTTTTTACACTAAGTAGTCACAGTGGAACCCATAGGTTTCTAGTATCCTTTCCTGAACTTGATCCTCACTTAATCATTTTTGGAGAAGTAGACCTAATGAAATGGAATAGTTCAAAATGACTTGTGGCTTATGCTTTTGGTGGGTTGACATTAAGTCTGGATGGCATTTTATTGGCTGGATTTATCCAAGATGCTCAGCTAAAATATCATTCATGAGTTCATTGCTCAATATAATTAGCAAGCCTAACCAATGTGCTCACATTTTTAGTAATATTCCATGAGAATTCAAGCAACTGAATTAGTTTAATAAATACTTATTAGTTAATAATGGGCTAGTTTGTGCATACACAGCCATTAGTTGTGTTAGTATATCAAGTTGTTGAATGCTTAACTATGATTTAGCTGATTAAACTACAGTAATCTAGGATCCTTCAGGCCATACTTAATAATCAATAGTGACTCAGTTTACACAATATCCTAAATCTGAAACAAGTAACCACATTTTGATCTAGCAAATTATGTGAACTCATATTTTCACGTAGATTCCTATGGGACAATGGTGCATTCCAAAAAGTCCTATAGTCAAGAATGTCTTGTAATGGAAGGAATTTTCAAAAAGATTTGCAAATGTTTTTTTAGTATTTTTCAACAAAAAAAACAAAAATGCCTTCCTTCTTTGGAAAAACGTATTATGGAGTATAATTTTGTGCATATACAATGCATTTTGGAGCCATCTCCACCAAAGCAGCAATTCATCCCACTTCTATAATTAAAAGAAAGTGCTCTTCCATGGCATACTCTACAATCTCTCATTTTAGCACCATTTATAGCTTTAGAGTGCTGCATTAAAATTGGTTTTCTGAGTATTCATTTTTCCCTATTATGAAGACTTTTTTTTGTGGATGAGTTAGCATTTTAAAGTCATCATGATCATGATCGTCATATCTCATACAACACAACTTCTATCTTTTAATGCTTTGCCATAGTGGTATGATAGCAGACCAGTTTGATCATTCTCCATTGATTCAAGTTGGATGACGTTAAATATTCACACTGAGCTTTGAAGGTGGGCATGAAACATCTGAGGATTCCAAAAGCATCGAGAAAATGTTGGAAACTCTTGTAATTCAAATTCCACAGAGGCTAATTCAAAAAACCGTTCCCTTGTTCCCAAATATTCTAGGAAACCATGAAAAAAATTGTTTGAGTTTATATTTTGCAGTGAGCCATCATGAGGTTTATTTGATTCTGGCTTAGTGTAATTGTATTCCAAAACCATAGTGCATAGATTTTGGTTCCTGGATCAGTGTGTTGTGTGGATTAGCCCTCACACAGGTAGTCCTCGAATGGCAACCACAACTGATCCCAAAATTTCTGTTGCTGTGTGAGGCAGTTGTTAAGTGAGTTTTGTTCCATTTTACAGCCTTTTTTCTACAGTTGTTAAGTGAATAATTGCAATTGTTAGTTGCATGGTTGTTAAATGAATTCGGCTTCCTCATTGACTCTGCTTGTCTGGCATTCCCAAGAGGTTATAATATGACCCAGGGACAACGCAACCGTCATAAATATGAACCAGTTGCCAATCATCCGAATTTGGATCACATGACCATGGAGATGCGCTATGGTCGTAAGTGTGAAAAATGCCCATAGGGCACTTTTTTCAGTGCCATTGTAACTTTGAACAATCACAAAACAAATGGTTGTAAGCTGAAGACTTCCTGTATTGCAAGGTTCATTCATTATAGTTTCTTAAGTAACTTTAATAATCAAGTTGTATAGGATTTGTTGGTTTGGCATATGTGAAAACAAACATAATAGTTTAGTCTATGTATGAATGAATGAATGTAGCCACTATAATACATTTCAGTTTTATAGAAATGGAATTGCAAACAAAGCTTCTACTATTAACTCAATTTTATGTCAATAAATTGACGATGACAGTATCAACTTTAGCATTTACATAGATATTCTTCATGACGATCTAGCACTGACTTTTTCTTTCCAGTGCTTTCATCACCACGTATTTGAGTTCATCCATCTTGTCTGATCATCCTCTTCTACTTTTTCCTTCCACCTTTTCCAGCATTAAAATCTTCTCTTGGACTCAGTTCTTCACATAATGTATATGAATTAGGTTAACTGGATCTACCATGTATGGACACATGTGAGAATTCTGGGTTGATTTGTTCAATTCAAATCAACTCCATTTCTTTGATTGCTTGGCTGTCTATGGTATCCTCAGGAATCTTCTCCAAAATTTAAGTGCATGAATACAGGTAATCCTTGAGTTACAACAGTTTGTTTAGTGATTGTTCAAAGTTATAATGGCACTGAAAAAAGAGACTTATGACTGTTTTTCACAATTACCACCTTTGTAGCATCCCCATGTGATCAAAATTCAGATGCTTGGCAACGGATTCATATTTACGATGGTTATGGTGTCCCAAGGACATATGATCATCTTTTGCAACCTTTTGACAAGCTGTCAATGCGGAAGCCAGATTCACTTAACAGTTATGCTACTTAACTTATTGATCACAGTGATTCACTTAACAACTGTGGCAAGAAAGGTCATAAAATGGGGAAAAACACACTTAACAAATGTCTCCACTAACAACAGAAACTTTGGGATCAATTGTAGTTGTAAGTTGAGGACTACCTGTAGTCCTTCTATCCTGTTTCTTTAGAGTCCAACTTTTGCTTCCATAGACTGTCACAGGGAAATCTTTGTTTGCGCTGTTCTGATCTTTGTTAATATGGACACATAATGACAGCTGGATACCTTTTAGCAATGTGAAGTTACATAAAAAATATAATTGTGGCTAAAAAGTTTTGTTTGGCTTAGAATTGACATTATGTCTTCATCAGTGGTAGGTTCCAGATCCCGTTGCAACCGGTATGGTGCTAAGGGGCCCAGCGTCCACCATATGAATGTGCGCAGCGTGCATGCGTACTTATCGTGTGTGACACTTTGGAACAGCCATGCGACGCTCCAGCTGCTCAGTGGAGCATCACGCAGGCGCCTTACGCTCTGTGCATGTGCATGGAAGCCCCAAAGAGCTCAAATACAGGTAAGGACGGTGGGCAGGTGGGTGGGCCCTCCGGAGCACCATACCAGAGTGATACTCGGTGCTCCTGGCAGGCACCAGTACGCCTGTACTGGGGCGTACCAGTCATAACCCACCACTGTACTTCATGGATGTATGCGCATTTATTTTTATATGTTTTTTGAGGATTATAGACATATACCCACCTACCCTCATGTATATATTTATGTAATTATTTGGTGACTTTTAGATGTCATGTTAACCAGGTTATATACAATATTTACTCTGAGTTTAAAATATTAGAAATATTATTAAAAGAAAACTGCGTTTTAAAGATGTGCAAAGTGACTTTTTCTTTGTCACTGAAGCATAGGCGTCCTTTCTTAACCACAAAGATGCCCAGCTGATGAAACATATAATGTAATGTTGGAAAACAAGCTTTACATTTTCATACTTTCAATCACAATGTTGCTTGTACGTATTTAAGTCTTGGCTCTTTGAGGTAGATCAAACTTAGGAAATTATGAATATTAAAACTATTTTTATTACAGGGTTACAGTAACAGAATCTTGTAAGTCTGAAAACTCCTTCCAACTCCCTACCTTTATCTACAAGTGAGCTAGGGAGGATCCTATCTGCGATGTTTTTTTCAGATTACATTTCTGCTTTGGACACATCTGATCATTGTTTTGCTTGTGTTCCTCTTGTTCCTCAAGATTATTCTCAGAACCTATTAGACTAAGAGATGGAATTGGCATTGCAGCGTCTTGGCATACATCACTTGTGTACACTCGGGATCCCGTTGCAACCGGTATGGTGCTAAGGGGCCCAGCGTCCACCATATGAATGTGCGCAGCGTGCATGCGTACTTATCGTGTGTGACACTTTGGAAGAGCCATGCGACGCTCCATATTCTTGTCTTTGCAATGTTGCAGCTCTGCAGAATTTGTTGTTAGTGAATTCTTCCACTGGTAGGAACACTTGTCTCACCCATCTCTGGACACCTATCTAATGTACTCCACTCTGTCTCTCTGCAGAGAATTTCAGTGTCCTGGTAATTGCATATTGATTTTTTTTTTTAATGTACCTCCCCACTCTCTGCCACCATATGTAACTATTGTTATAGTTATTGACAAAAGGGCCTGGCTACAAAGATGCATACAGTACATGTTGCTCTTTTAATAGCAGAGTTTACACAGAGTGTTGAAAACTAAAAGGAAAAGATGGATTGACAACTCTCCTTTTATCAGCAATCACTCAGTTTTTCTACAAAACAGAGAAACGCTACCAATAGGTAAATGTCTTTGGAGATTCTTAGTCATCCATTCAGTCAAAACAGAAAAAGCTTCTTGGATGAGAAGCAAAATGTCTCCAAGGAAAAACAATGAAAGGCCAGTTGCCTTTTGAAAAAGCACTTTTGGGAAGACTCGCAATAGACACATTCCTAAAGCGTATAGGGAAAATGAGGCATGCATTCATTTGTTTATGATATACAGATGACAGGATTTTTATATTTGTAGAAGTTACAGCGGCTCCAGATGTGGGGTTTGACTGAAGTTTGCTTTCTTCCTATTCGTCTGCTGAAGGGTATACCAAATGACTCATGGTGGTCCCTGCATGATCTTAGAGTTCTGAGATCAGTAGTAGAAGAAGAAAAGATTGAACTGGATTTGAAGCCTGAAGAAGGTGGTGAAGTCACAATATGAAAATACTCTATGTTACCTTGGAGAGCCTCCTCACAGCTTAGAAAATTATTCAACTCATAGGATGTTCTCCTCTCCATTCTTTCCAGGTTTAATTTTTTTTAGTTTAAACTTGGGAAAACAGTGTGTTTAGTTTTGTTCCTAGCTATGGGTCCCTTCCCCACTTTTCAAATGCTTATTCACACATTACCTGTTACCACCCAACTAGAAAAGCAGAACTGCATGATGTACATATATTTCCAGTTACTCTCAGTGAATAGTTTTCTCCATTAAGCCTGGATAATACACCTTTTACTTCATGAGATGAAGTCACCATCAACCAGCTCAATCAAGAGAATGATCCCTTTGCTTTGGGCAGTCTTCCAAAGCTGGGTGGAAAATATTGGAGGAAAAACAACAACACACACCATTCCAGCATTTGCATACAATCAAATCCTACATTTAGATCCTTGCATGGATTTGAGACTGTACTTCTGTGATTTGACTTGAAAGTGATAAATCTAATGGATTGTACTTTAAATGTGTGTGTGTTTTTGGGTATGTATGTGTGTGTGTGTGAGAGAGACCAAACAATGGAATGGTTGGATTTTAGCATACAATGTTATTTATTGCATTCTGCATATAGGCTTTGATGGCTAAGCCAATATATTGTGTTACTTGTGTAGTTTGTCCTTAATCGTATCCACCACCACCCCTAAAAAGGAGTCTGCAGAAGAGTAGATGTGGAGATCTGGATTGCATGTGGTATTTGGGGAGGGGGAGGGGTGTAGTAGTCTGCATCCATTTTAGCCCTTTGCCCCCACAAATTGCAATGGGGAAATTCCCCAACTCTTCCATCACGTTTATATTTTGAATGGGCAAGAATATATACTCTTACTCTGAGTCTAGGTAAAACTAATTGCCACTTTTCAAATTGATTACCTGATATGTTAAGTGTATGTCAGTTAGCAATTTCCTTTATCTCCCTTCCCACCCACCCAAAAACCTGAAATGTTTTTTCTTCAAATTCTTGTGTCATGCTAAGTTAAAGCTTCATTTTGTTCAGTACCATCATCCTGCTTTTTTCCCAGAATTTCACATAGGGTACAAATTTTAACCCTAATCCTCCTATTTATTTTTCACTTTTCTGTGAAATATTTAAAGATGGATAGATTTGGGTGTTAAACCAAACCAAGTTAAAAAAACCCAAGAACAAGTCATTTTCCTTTTAATGCCAAAATAATAACAATATGATTTTGATTTCTAAGTTAATAAGTAACCCTAAGTTAAGTTTCTAAGTATTCTGGAGATTAATTCAGAAGGATTCTGAATTCTTGAGATTAATTCAGAAGGAGCAGTTTTTCCAAAATTCAGCTTTAGCGTATTTAGTAATCTTCAGTATAACAACAAATACAAAATGAGACTAAAACTGTGCCAGATAGTGAGCTGTTCTGAAGTTACTAATAAATTGAATGCTTTATTGTTTATTGTTTACTCATTTATTAGATTTTTATTCCACATTTTGTATAAGACTCAAAAGGACATACAGTACATAGTGCTCTTTCCCTGAAAAATAGGTTGGGTGAGAGAATGATTGTCTCAGAGTCACCTAGCCACCTTCTAAGAATGAGCCTTGACAGGAATCTAACAGATTCCTGGGTCCCCAACCATTACAAGTCAGAAGATATAAGAGAGTTCTTCCATCCCTCCTTTCTTTTAATAATTATATTTTTTATATAAAATAAAAATGAAAGGACATCTGTGTTTGCAAATCCAGGAAGTTTGCAAATGAGACTTAGTTGTTCCAAACCACCTACTTTTTTGCCTCTAGACTTCAGGTAGCATCATGAAAACAAATCAAATCTTGAGACAATTGTTTCAAGTACAGTTGTTAATGATGCTACAACTAGAACTGGTGTTTTCATTTGTTGAACCTACAGTGCTCACTGAGACTGATAGGGAATTGGAGCTTGTGCTTTCTGGTCAGACATGCAGGGCGACAAGTATTTCTGGCTTCACCCTTTGGTTTTGTGCCCAAACCCTGACTCTTTACCTCAGAATAAGGATTTGGTGTGTTCATCAAGATACCAAATGGATATCTTGCAATTGTGATTCCTTTGCCCATTACTGATTTTCTATCACTTGGATATTAGCAGTTATAAGATAAGGAATACCAGATAGCCCCTCCAATGACAGCCTAGAATGGTCCAATATTCTTCTGTAGCAACACTCCTTTCAAGCAAATCTTGTGGCCACAGCAGAAAGTGTTCAGAACATCCAAGCACGAAGGAAGCTTAGATGTTCTGGTTGGCATTGATGTCAATTACAACATGGGAATTAATTTCATTTAATAGTGTTAACTGCATCTCCCTTTGGAAGAACTTGGTAACGTGCATCCAACCCAAAAGTGTTTATATGGCCTGAAACATTAAGAAACGCCTTGTTTTTATCAGTTCCATTCTAAATGAAATTGTCAAAACACAAATTTCATGTCTTAATGTCTTTTACTATTCTTTTAATGGTATCCATCATGGAACAAATGATGCAGCCACCATAGGAGGCAACTTCAAGGCCCCCACTTTTACCTTTCTTGCTCTATTAATACTTCCAGCGATGCAGCTGGAACCAATCGTATTGCCTCTGTCATTCCATTGGACTATTTCAGTGACCTGGAGAGGTGGGCATCTGCTGCTTGGGTAACAATCTATCCTCCATATTAATCTACCCAGGCCTCGTGCTCTGGAGAGGATACTCCAGTTTTACCTCTTTCCAGAACACAATACCATAATCTTCTGAGATTGATGAATGCCAATGTAATACTCCCATCTAAAACATTTCATTATTAAATTTAACTCACTTGTGATGACCCTGGGTGGCTTATTAAAATAAAACCCCAAATACAAATCCAACATACAGATATCCCACCCTTCTGGTACAGCATTCAACACATTTGGTTGGGTCATTATCACTGAGGATCCTGTTGGCAAAACCACATCTTCAGGGCCTTTTGGAAGAGTAACAAGATGGATTCTTATCTCCATGGGAATTATGCTCCACAGGTAGGGAACCACCACAGAAACAACTTTTTCTTGGTCCTACTAGGTGGATTTCTTTGATGAAGGGGATCTGTAACATACCTGGCCTCCCTCTCTGGTGGGGGAATAGATGCAATTAGGAACATATTCCAAATATCTTATTTATATGTATGGAATTTCAACTCTGAGGATAAATCTTGGGGACATCTGTTGAGACCACTAACTAGTCTTTTCCCTTTCCCTTACATGTCTATTCCTATGCCCCCTTTTTTACATATTATCATGGGATTTTGGTAATCCAAGACTTCACTTTGCAATTTGTTAATTTGGGGAAAGTGAACCATCTACAGTGAAAAAGACCATGATGTAAAATGACAGAAAAAAAGAGAAAAGCACAAAATACTTGGAAACAAAGGAGGAGGAGATTTAAACATTAAAACATGCACTTTATTCAACTTACATTTCAGTGTTTTCAAGTCATGACTTACTTTAGAAGAAAATATTATTAGGTTGTAATAAGTGAGCTAAAGGATTGCTTGTGAAAAAAAAGCTATTACTATCTGATAGCAAAAAAAATTGAAAATGATTTGCACACCACAGTTCACTATATTCTCAGACCTAATAGCAAGAACCTTCATTTGTCTTATTTTCACTGACATCAGATGTTTTACAATCTATCCTTATTTGTAACATTTTCTTGTTCTAATGCTTTCAAATCAGGCTCTGCACATAGGACCTGCGTAAGGAAGGTTGGGGGAATGTTTTTGAATATTTGTAAATAAACAAAATTGGATTAGCTGCCGAGAGTGGGACTACTCTAGACAGCTTACAGTAATAAAAAGGAGGAAAACTGAAAAGGCACATAAACAGAAAGATAGAACAATGAAGTAAACAATGACAAAGAAACACAAGTGAGAATAAATACATAAACTATGATAACTAAAAAGATGGTGGAGAGCAGAGAGCAAGGGGGACGAGGAAGAGGAGTCTGCCATCAATCTAGCAGCCACCTCCACCACAAGGATGTCCACTGCTTGCTCTACATCCTTCTGGTGGTGTTTTCAGTCTCCATTTTCATTGCTGCTGGTTGACACCTAAGAGTCTTCCATAAAATAAAACTGAAATAGACAGTGGATAATGAAAAATGGGCAAAACACTGTAGTCAAGAAAAGTAAATAGACAGTTTACAAAGTCTCCAGAAGAGAACTTGGTTCCAAAGAGACTACTTTTAAAGCAATTCCTAACTTTCTTTATTACAGTGTAGACGTTGTTGTTTCATTCAGAAGTGTTTGGATATTACACCACCTTGCATGAAAGCTTGGGAAAAATTCCTGCATGCAGATCTACTTCAGATTTTTTTCAGTAAGAGCACTGGCAAAATACAACACTATTTGGCAGGAGACAAAAGAATTTCCTCTTGGCTTCAATAAGGCTTGAAGAAGCTGTGATTACTAGTTTGGTATATGTTAGCTCTATTGAACACTTCCCCACACAGATAAGTTAGGCTCCTCTGCCTATATTATGCTGCCTGGAAGTATTCCAAACAGAAATTACTTTTGGAAAATACGCAATACCTCTCACCCAATCCCTGTTCTGTTCAGCAACTTAGGAGGAATTCACTGAAGGCAGAGAAAAAAATATCACAGGGCCTCTTGTCTGTCCTGTAAATAAATGAACTATAAAACAGGAATACACTTCTTCTTTTGGGTTCAGCAGTGCTCTGAGTTTTTGTCACGTTGTTCAAAATGTAATGAAATGCATTTAACATAGTTATTCTCCATGCATTCAATATTTTCCCTGTCCATCACATTATACATTATAATTCAGGAACAGCTTCTGAAGGGAGAGCATCCAAAGCTCTTACAGCTGCATGGAATTCAGGTTTGGCATTTTTGAGCTATACAGATAGTTCTCAACTTACGATCATATTTAACCCTCATAATTAGTTGTAAGTTGTGATGGTCATAAAGCAAATCATCATGTGAATGACCCAATTTTACAATCTTTATGGTGCTTGTTAAGCAAATGTGGCGGTGAAGAAGTGAATCTATTGTTTTCTATGAGCCATGGTTTTGTCGGAAACTGGAAGAAAATGTTGATTTCCAGAAGAAAAGTCTTAAATCATGATTGTATGACTGTAGGAAGCTACCAAAGGCTGTAAATGCAGGTCAGTTGCTGAGCACCAAAATGTGGTCACATGACCTCAGGGAGAGGTATCCTTTGGAAATGGGTCATAAATAACTATTGGGGGAATTGTTGTAACTTCAAATGACCCCTAGACAATTAATTATAAGTTGAGGACTACCTGTATTTCAGGTGACATATTTCAACTGACTTTCACTGTTTTTAATGAAAAATGATAAGACAAGGGTTGTAAAATTATTTTATATCCATAAAATATTGCTCAGATCTAACAAGCAATAAATGAGATAAAAAGAGCCAAACCAGGAATTTTATGAATGGCCTTCTTACTGCACTGGAAATTCTTTTTTCCTTTTTCTTTTTTTCCATATTTCTTCTGCCAGTTCTTTCCATGTTTTACGCTACAGTTCACCCATTCCTTGGAAGGGATTTCAAAAATATATGTAAAACTGGCTTTGTGTATGTTAGAACCCAAGAACTAGACCAAGGCATTTTTTTACAGGTAATTTTTTTTGAACTCTGCTGAAAGGATTGTAGTTACTTGGTTATGTAGCTTGAAAATTCCATTCAGTTGTAAGATACACTCATTATCTATTTGTGCCAAGGAGAATTACAGGTATGTTTTTTTTACACAGCTTTACTCCATTAGATCAAAGCATACATAAAACCTTGGGATAAAATATGTCAAGCAGGATATTGTAGTTGTCAGATATTGTTCTAGAACTGGATATTCTAGAGTTTGATACTTTTAAAAAGATAATTTCCAGATCTTGTTAATAGTATTTCCTCTAATTATAATTTAAAAGAAAACCTCAACATCTATTATATACAGCATTTCTATTGATTCCTCCACCTATTGCTCCATATATGGCATCTCTCAAATATTTATGTACATAAAAACTGGACTGGAACAAGTCACAAAGGAAACTATTGCTACTGTAATAATGAGTGCCATTCTTCTGAATTTGGAGACTTTGGATTTTAAAGGAAAAAGAAATCCTATTAGCATTTAAAATCCACACTTGTTAATATAAACGATGCTGTGCTTCAATGCTTAGATAGCCTAGACATTGGTGTTTGAACATAGATCTTTTTAATGTTTATATTTTATTATGTTTTACTAATCTAGGTGAAATATTAATATATTAATATATATTGCTAGTCCATATATGATATCCCACACGATAGATAAATCCACACGGTCTTGTTTTATCACACATTTTCACGAGAGTTTCAAAACTGCTGATTGTTGTAACTGATGTTGCAAAACTCTCTGCTTCAATACAGAACCCAGATACATATCCTTTAGTGAGTTGTACTACAGACCGGAAAATTGTAGATGGGACTATTTTAAATAAAAAAGCCACTTAGGATAACTCTGGTAATGTTAGAACAATCCTTTAGTATTACATGTTACAATGTCAAGGGCTAAAAATGTATCTTTATTTAAAAAAAAAAAAGTTTGGAGCAAACAGATCTTGGCAGCACCCACTCCAAAGCTTTAACTTCCACAAAGCAGAAGCAAGGTTTCGAAATTGGTATTCTGTGATTGTTTTGTATTTACTTTCTTCCTTCATCCCCCTTTTTTAATTTCTTTGCAGACATACAGTGAGTATTTGAAGTATTATTTACTCAAATGTTTAGTGATGTTTAGACTTGGGTGGAGTGGGTTTATAATTGCAATAACATTTACTACATAAAGCAACCTATTTTGTCTTAAAATAGAACTTTTAGGTGGGAAGGACCAAGAAAACAAAAAATCAATCTTTTGGCTTGTAATTGTCACAATCTTGCAAAAGGCAATGTGTCTCATCTTCTGAAAGTAGAGGGGGGCACAAGAAATTCAGATAAAACCTCCCTAAATGAGGGAAGAAGTCTCAATATCAAATGAATATTATACTCTCAAACCGTCCTTACAAAGCATTAGCTGAAGTACTTCATATCGAGCTCACTCATGCAGCTTTATTTTTTAAAAGAAAAGTTAATTTAAAATGTAAGGCCCAGTTTGTACAGGAGACAGGTGCTGCAACACACCCTTTTTTGCCCCACACAATTGGGCCATCTCATTGGAATCCTTGCTGGGCCTGCTTCTCTGGCTTTTGGGAACTCTTCCCACCTCCCCCTCGCCTGCATCAGCTCTCCCCGGGGCAAAGAGAGTGGCAGGCGAGAGAGAAGTGGGTGTGGGAAAGGAGCAGGTGTCTTAGGCATTTGGCAGGCACTCAATGGACAGCAAGTTGCACAAAATGCACCCGGCAGATGCAGCCATTGCTCGTGGGATTTCCACACAGGAATGAAGTTTCTCCTGCACACACACAACCTTGTATATCCTAAGAGACATATAGGCCTACTAATGTTTAGTGCAGAAGTGTCTGTCTTTTGCAGAATACATAACTTCATTTTCTAGCCACTTAGAAACCAAAATCGAGGCAAGAGACATTTTTTTTGCATTAGGCCTTTTATATATATATGCTATGTTGCATGTGTATATTCAAAATTTAAAATAAGGACAATTGTATTATCTTGCCATAATGAAGAAGCTTTTGACCAAGGGACCAATTTGTTAGTTGATATGCTTAGATGAAGGGCAGATACAATCTTTTCTGCTGTCCTTTATTTTTTAAAAAAACTGGATTTGAACAGGAATAATCCTTTGAATAGAGGATAGGAATCTATAAAGACAGAGGCAATTTATTTCTGGAGCCAGACAAGCAATAATGTATTTTGAAGTGGAGAATTTGGACTTGTTTTCTCTATATACACAGCAGGTGAGGATTTTTTTTTCCCAACCAAGGTTGTGTCCAACAAGAAGAGAAGGACGAGATATTTTCAAATATTAAGTGGCACATGAGGATTGTCTACAACTCATATACTGTGCCATAATTTGAATAAGCACACAAACACCTTAGATGGCCATTCTGTTGTGACCATGAGTGTCGCTGTATGTTTCCTTCAGAAATGCTTTTCACTAGAAATCTTTCAGAAAAAAACTATCCACAAAGTTTAATGCTTATATTGTTGTGGGATATTCTCCTGGAAGTAATCAGTCTGAGAAAAAAAATGAGGGCATGTTGTCCCTCTCATCTAATAGAATCTCTAGCTTAATTTCAGGCTTTTTAGAGTAATGGAGTATAAATTCATTGACTTAAATATCTGCGTTCTGTCACAAGCAAGGAGGAACATTAGGGAGCCTTTTAAACTCATGCATAATGTTGTGTACTTGCTGTACAACTTCCACACAAAGGGATATAGAATTAGGAAGAATTTCCTCATAAAAGCTTAATAGCTAATACACTGCTTGAATATACCACATTTCATTTGATATTAATTTTTGGAGTGTCATTAAACTGAAATTCAGTACCCAAATTAACCACTTTATTTACTCCCTCCCTCCCACTACCCTCTTTGCAACATAGTCTGTCAGTGAAATCTATTGTCACTAGTTGTCTTGGTTGATAGGAAGAAAGTTTTGTTGAACCCCATGCAAAGAATCTTCTTTAAGGGTCACTAACTTGCACATCTCTAGCTAAAGTGTAATGGATATAAACTTGTAAATGTTAGAACTGCAACTGCTTGTAAATGTTAGAACTGCAGCCAGAGAGATCACTTTAAAAGAGTCAATATTTCCCCCTCTCTTAGAAAAACATAGAAGGATTCTTCCTTTGGGCTGAGTTAAATTTTTTAATGAGCATTTCCCAAGCAATTGTTGTTAGATATTGCCTTCCTCCCTTGTTTTCTGACCTGGACATGTCTGGACACCTTCATGTTATGAGGGTGCATAAGATCTCAAGTGATTTTCCTTTTTCCTTAAAAGTCCTCCCTTCTGCCAATAGTATGAAGTGTACAGCATACTGTGCAGGAAAGAAGGGCAGGAGCAGCCAAGAACATTGCCATCAGCCAGAAAATGCATGAGTTAAATCCCCACTGGGTAACAGGCGGTGTGGTTGAACTTCCCAGGTGGGGTCATTAATGAGGAAGAAAAATGCTAAGATTGTGGGGTGTAGAACTGCTTTGAAGAACCGAAACAAATTGGGGGTGGGTTGAAGGAGATTGAGTAAATTATCCTAAATCAGAATTGCCTATAAACCTCACCATCATATAGAATATTATTAGTAGAGGGTTATAATATCAGTTGGAACAGTATTGGACTTGTCAAATTTTAGAGAGAAAACTGTGGGGTAAATGTTTTGCTATTTGTAGACAGTTAATGCAGTTGTTTTAGTGAAGACAATTGTGTTCAAAGTAAACTTCCAAATCTTGATCTTAAAAATATTTTAAATATCAACCAGTGTTACTATTTATGGTATGCTCAAGTGGTCTGCTGAGAGATTAAGAGATGGGCACAAGGAATTACTGCTTTTTGTGCAAAATATACCTCTGGTCACTGGGACCAGAGTTTTAGAGCCAAGGTGGCGCAGTGGTTAAATGCAGCACTGCAGGCTACTGCTAGATCAGCAGGTCAGCGGTTCAAATCTCACCGGCTCAGGGTTGACTCAGCCTTCCATCCTTCCGAGGTGGGTAAAATGAGGACCCAGATTGTTGGGGGCAATATGCTGACTCTCTGTAAACCGCTTAGAGAGGCCTGAAAGGCCTATGAAGCGGTATATAAGTCTACTGCTATTGCTATTGCTATTAATCTTCTGAGCTTTCAGACTAGTGCTGGAGCCTCTCTACAGAGAACTTCTCTCTCACCAAAATGTGTGCTTTGGGCTATTTATGTGATGCCTGGTTATGTGTGTTTTTTTTTTAAAATTGATTGATTGAGGCCCTGATGGCCAGTTATTAAGTCATTGGCTGTTGTGTACTTATGCTGCCAAGTCCTTGGCTCATAAGTACCTGATAAGCTAGTGGTAAATTAGCACTCCTGTTGAGTGGTGGGGCCTGTTTTCCAGGCTTCAATCATTTCCCTGACTTGGCCAACAATCCTAGTATTTGCAAAATGGAATGTATGTCCTTGTTCATTGCTTGCCTTGTTCAAGGCTATCAATGAGTTTGGGTCTTCTCATCTTACAGCTCTCTCTTGTGTACTTGCAATTGGATGCTTAGCTTCCTCCTTGTCTCTCCTATATAATCACAGAAGCAATCCATGCAGGTCACAAGGGCAATCATAGTCACAGAGGCAATTCATACAATGCCTCCATAACTATGTAGGACAGACAGGGAGAAAGCTAACCACCAGATTGCAAGAACACAAGAGAGCAGTCAGACGAGGAGACCCCAACTCATTGATAGCCTTACTTTGCAATGAACAAGGGTGTACATTCAATTTTGCAGATACTAAGATTGTTGGCCAAGCAGGTCCAAAGATAGCCAGGGAAACGACTGAAGCCTGGAAAACAGGCCCTTTGTTATCAACAGGAATGCTGATTTACACTAGCTTATCAGGTACTTAGGAGCCAAAGATTTGGCAGCACAGGTACATAACAGCCAATGACTTAATAAGTGGCCATCAACACCTCAATCAACGATTAAAAAAAACCACACACAACCAGGCATCACATAAATACTAAGCATAGAATAGCCCAAAGCACATATTCTGATGACAGAGAAGTTCCGTGAGGATGGGCTCCAGCATGTCTGAAAGCTTGGAAGACTAAACTTCTGGTCCCAGTGACCGACCCAGACTGAATCCTGCAACATTATGCTGGGATATGTATATTTGCCTTCATTCGTGAAAATATACCTCAAACACTTACCTGGCTCAAAAAGGATTACTAGCAATCCAGAGTATACAGTATGGTGCAGCCCTTCCACATTCAGTTTCTGAGCAGAAATCTGCATATTTCTATCCAAATTAAAAAAACAAGTACAAATAAGATTTTTTTTTCAATGCTTATATTATTTTCCTTGCACAACATGTATTGTAATTGCAATTTGCAAAAAAATTGCACATCATGTCTGAAACAAAAAAAATGTTCTAGGATCAGATCTTAAATCAAATCTGATCTATCCTGGTTGTGAGTCAGTACTGTGAGCAAAAGTTAAATCACTTTTTACACAGCTGGAAATCAAGAATGGTATTAACATAAGTGAAAGATAGCCTCAATTCATGTGCATGAACTAGTTTGCCATCTGCTGTAGTAAGAATGCAAAAAACAAAACAAAACAAAACAAAATACACATCCTTAATTGCTGAATTTGCCCTGGGGCAATCAGAAACTGAGTCCTAACCCACAACTTTAGTACATACTTTCTTTGCAAGGATACTTTAAAGGCATAGTGAAGTAGGGAAAAAGGCTTGGAGGACTGAGAGAACATACATTTTTAAAGTGTGTGTACAGAAAAAGTGCTAGCCATTTCTACTTAATCAACACAAAACAGATTTTCTCCCTTGTACTAAGGAAATCCTCTTATTTCTGTGGAATTAAAGAAACATCCAATCATAAGAAAGTGTTCTAGATATTAACAGAACAGCACATTAATTATGAGAAAATATGATACTTCCATCCTGCTCTACACCCAATATTCAGTTGTCTTTTCTCAGTGGCCTGAAAAAAATCATTTTTCAGTTCCTTCAATTTTCTCTATCTTCTCATTCTTTTTTCTCCTATGAAAAGGAAATGGTCATATCTCCTAGAGAGACTAGATGCTTTGTGTTTGGTTGAAAATATAAACAATTTTAGAACATCTATTTTTAATAGATAATCTAAACAAAACACTAGCACCAAAGGCATATAGAAATGTATGTTTCAGTTGGGACTTCTGGAAACTTTAAAGGTTGAATTATGGTATTCCATATTATGGTAATTTACAAGTGTCACCAACTGCCAAAAAAAAGCTAAAGTACTTTTACAGCCACCTGTATCAATAATTAAGGATATGGTCTAAGATCTCTGCTTTTGGAACAGAGTGAGGTAGCTGTCTGAGATGCAAGCCAAGAATTCTACTCATGATCCTCCCCAAAAATCCCCCATGGAAACTGAAGTATGGTTGACATTTCCATGTTACCTACTAAACTGGAACCAAATGTGGGGTTCCACTATGACCCTTTGTATGTTTTTGTGATTTTTGTATATAGCAAAAACATGAAACCTAACATTCAAATGGAAGGAGGCAAGGACTACATCCCTCCATTTGTAACTGTCTCAAGATGCCACTTACCCAACCCACCTCCTTAACCAGGTTACTGTTGTAACCTCCTTACAACAGTATCTTCCTATATTCCCTAAACAAAAGTACAATATGAAGTCCCACCCAAAGCTGCTAAAGGCCTGGACTTTCCAAACTGTCCCAACAATATCGCTCTTTCCTCCTACAAAATAAATAACATTGCATCTAAGGACAGACTAACGTTCATGTCACAGGACGGATTGATCCTATAGCCATGAATAGGAAGTTACAGACCCAGGATTGACCATTATAGAAAGATGGGAAGGGCTGGACATCTTGAGAAAAGATGAAAAGAAAAAGGCTCAATTGGACTGAGGAGTAGCACTTGAAGTGCTTCCCTCAGATTCCCGTTTGATTTTAGCAGGAGGATCTTGTCCAGTTTTAGCCTCTCCTTCAGCTTCTTCCTTGGCACCATCGTGTGTCTTCATATGCTTGCTTAGATGGTCACTTCTCATGAAGACTCGATTGCAAACAGGGCAGGTGAATTTTTTGGATCCTGTATGCGTCTGAAGGTGCCTTTGCAATTCATCGGAGCGGGTGAAGCGCTTTCCACAGAACAACCAATTGCAGACAAAGGGACGGTCACCACTGTGCCATCTCAAGTGAGCCTTCAAATGGGATGTCTTCGCATATGCCTTGCCACAACCAGGAATATGACAGTTGTGCAGATGCTTCTTTTTGGAATTATCAGGGCACTGGCCCACCCTTTCAGCTTCTTGACAGTTAGGACATCGACAAGCAGCTTGGCCAGAGCTCCGGGTCACTGAACGTCGTGAGCTTTTTGGTCTTCCGCTACTATCCCCAGCTTGCTCCAATGGGTGAGGCTCTTGAGTAGAATCCAGGGATTTAATAACTTCTTGGTTCATAAGGTGTGGTGCTGAAGGCAGCAGGTGATGAGGTGGACCACAGAGTTGATGTTCTGCAGAACCATAGCCACCCAAGGCTGGCTGAAGCCCACTTGTGTGGCCTGGTGGTTGGAGACCACTTTGAAGATCCATCCAGCTAGATCCAGCATGGAGATCCCACCATGGATTGACATTATTGTCATCGGTGGCATTGCCTGAATGTGTAGGTCTAAACCAAGGTTCATAATGCTGAGACATATCCGGTGATGCTTGTAAAAGCTTAGCGTATGACCCGGGTGGCAGCTGGCTTTCGCTGTCCAGATCTACCCTTGAAGATCCATGCAGCTCGTAACCACTGTTACCTGAGTATTCCGTTTCAGGTGCAGCCAAAGGCAAGTGCTGGAGTTCTGTAGGTTGCAGAGGAGATGGAAAATCTCCCCCACTTTCTGGGCTGGTATGAGGTTGATATGTCTGCAGAGGCTGCAGCTCCAAGTGGCTTGGAGAAGAACAAGGTGTCTCTGAGCACTGGTTGCCAAGAGAACCACAGACGGCTGTGAGCATTGCAGAACTCCCGTGGTGAGTAGGTTCTTAGACACACCTAGACGTAAAAGAGGGAAGAGGGAAGAAAGAGAAGTAAGACATCATCACTCACAGTACCAATGCATTAAAATTAACTCTCGTTTAGTTAGCACAACCCCAACTTTCTGGTTTGGTCTCCAACCCAAGTGTTTTGACAAAATGGAAAAATATATATGCCTAAAATGTAATGGAAATTCCTTGTCCTAATGAATTTCAAGTTCATGGGAGTAATTTTGTGACTAAATTGTGTTAACACTTCTTGCTAATAATTATTTTCCTAAAAAAAAAGCTCTGAATTCAAAACACATTGGGAGTTTGAGGAGTTTCTAATAAAAACTGATTTGTATTATTGTGTTTAAAAGCTTGACCTATGTTCATTGTTCTGACGCATCTTTGAAGGTAGGCCTCATGCTGTCTGACAATTATTGAATAATAGTTTGATGTTTTAATTTGCACTGTTTGGAGAATTTGTACAAAGAAATAAATAACAGTTGAACCAAGAATTTTCTTTTTAAATCTCCTCCAGTATTAACTCACTAGACAAACAAATGCAATTTTTAAAACTTTCCTCTTACATGAAAAAACAAATACATTGGTGAACAAGATGAATCTTTAAACAAACTCTATTGACATTATTAAAGAACTTGCTGTTTACAATTACTACTGAAAACTAGAGACATTAGGCAAGAAAAAAGCCAGTATTTAAATATGCGATATAAATATGTCATTCGAAGAACGTATGGAAGAAATCCCAAACCCAAAGATGATTATCCTATAATGTTGAAATCTCTTGAGTACATATACTGTAAAGAATATGTAGGCTCTCTACTGAGAAATATGACTGTATTTCCCAATATTTGCTACACTCACATGGATTAAAGTACGTGGTTTTCTCACTCCAGTCTTTCAAAGCCAGCAACGCCAAACTAGTAATTTCCTTCAAATAACTCTGATATGAACACCTGCCGTAATATCCAAGGTCCCCTGAAAGACCAATGGTTCGCAAGAGGCACTTCATACCATGATACTTCTAATCAAGTTAGATATATATTTTCATGGTAGTTATCTTATATTTATCTTTAAAGGGGAAAAAACAAGCACTGTGGTAGAGGTTGTTGCGGTGGGAGTAAGGGGTGGAGAAAAGACTTAAACATAGTTTACTCCCTTTTCCTTCTTTAAAAGCCTCTCTCAGAAACAGACCCTCTAATCGTCAGCTTCAGAGAACAGATAACAATAATTATATCATCTGTATGCAGTTTAGCTGCACAATTCTCACTTCAGCCCAGAGGAAGGAGACGGCTTGCCAAATACCTAGAATACAAAATACTCAGCCTGTATTTTTCCAGAGGGAGGGAAGGAAGAGGGAGGAAGGACCAATGATGATCTGAATTGTTGAATTATCTTTGCCTTTCAAATATGTTTCAAATGTAAATATAGAAGACGTACTTAAAAATAATGCAATCTCTCTCTGTCTCTCTCTCCCCCCACTCTCTCACACACACAGCGTGACTGCTCAATATAGAAAGTTTACTCCTATCAGGTTTCAACCAATTACTCTGGCTAGTCCAGAAGACAGATAAAATCAGAAGTGATGGAACATCGCAAAGAATGCCTATCCCTTTCTCCAGAATAGCTTGCTCTGACTCACTGTGTGTCTGTGTGAGAGAATTACGCTTCCTGTATTTGCACACACCTCAGAAATCTCTTACTTCTATCTATGCCAGATCAGCTTTTCCCAATTTGGTGCTCTCCAGATGTATTAGTTTACAACTTTTATGAAGAATGATGGGATTCGTAGTTAGGACTTCCCTCAGGTTGGGAAGGTCTAATCAGAGAAGAAACTGTTCCGATTTAACACTCTTCCACTCCTCCCTTTTTAGAGCAAATGAAGTTGTTACCATAACTGGCTAATCTTCCTCCTAAATTATTCCTTGTGCAAACAACCTGCTTGTGCAAGCAATGAACAATCACATTCTTTTTGATGCTCAGAAATATCAAAGGTAACTTTCTTCTTGTCTCAATCAAGGAGACAACACAGACAACAACAGAAGGGAAAGTAAAATGTCTTAATAGTTTACTCCAGAGTCCTAATAATACATGGTTATTGGAAACACTAATTTTGATTTGCTTTTATTGTAAATCTTTATATATATATATATATATATATATATATATATATATATATATATATATATATATATATATATATATATATATATATATATATATATAAATATATATATAAAGTCACAACCCCTGGTATGCCCCAATTATGGGAGGAAGCTAACTGCTTCCATTCTCTGTCAATCGGCTCGTCACCAAAGTCCATCACGACAGAAACCCAATATTTTTACTGCTGCCTTTGTTATATTTGTGTTTTTTATTTGTGCTGATAAATAAATAAAGGGAGACTAGTATAGATCTATTTCAAGCTATTTAGCTCTCATCAGCTAGCCATACCCTTACCCAGGTTCGAATCCCAGTAAGGGTATGGCTAGCTGATGAGAGCTAAATAGCTTGAAATAGATCTATACTAGTCTCCCTTTATTTATTTATCAGCACAAGGGAATATACTAGTCTCCCTTTATTTATTTATCAGCACAAATAAAACACACACACACACACACACACATTCATATTGTGCAAATTTTATTTCTAATAATATCTGTAAAAGTAATTATTATAATATTGAAAAAAGCATGTATATTTAGCAAAGCAAATATGAATATAAATGTATCAGGAGAAATGTGAAAATATTAGTTTTTGTAGGAATTTTAAAAAGTTCACAAGATGTAATAGGAGAAACAATTTAAAAATGGATTAAAAAATGATCAATTCTTCTGTGTCAACTTCAAATTTTAAAAAGAACCAGAATATGTTGCTTATGAGATGCATTACCTTCTATTTACTTGGAAATAGAAACTATCACTTTTCTTTCTTACTTTAACTTTTAAGATCCTATTCTTAAAATAAATTACAGCGGAAGAAACTGGGACTTCTATTAAGTTTGATAGATTTTCAGTAAACTATTGAAGACTGTTTTTATCCTAGTTACTAATCATGACTGGAATTTTGCAAGATTGCTTTAATGACTAATATCTCATTTGCATTATTCTTTTCCCATTTTATTTTTATTTATTAAATTTACATGCTACCTGCTTCAATATATCTAACTCTGAGCAGCAACTCTGGACTACTTACAATACAATATTTTGTTTGTTTGTTCAGAAATTGCCCCTTTCCTCCAGTTTATTCACTGGCTTTGGATTATTTTTATTTTATTTTCTGTGTGAAATTCTGGAAACTGTACTTGATGTAATAATAGTAGTGAATCTATTAAAAATGATCATCATGACAAATAAAAACTTAAAATATAAAAGTGTTACTTTGCTGAAGAAGGTAAATAATCAGTCTTACTTTGCTTTTCAGAAATATGTTATAAATATTTGATTAGTGTAAGTTGACATTCTCCAGTGAAGTTCTAAGATATCTCTTGATGGGAAGAATACAGACCAATAATAGGAGTGCTCTGGTTTTTTTTAAAGCTCATATCTGCTTAAAATTTGCATACTCTTATTTTACATAGGTACTTGCACTCAGGAAGCTATTTAATAGACATCTCTTTAACATTGTAACTTGTGCATCTTTTTAGTCTCCTACTCAAGCCTTATCACTTTGACACGCAATTTAAAGTTTCTTCCTTTCCTTTTTATAATTAATTTTTAAACTGATCTGACACTGGGAAATCTTTCTAAAAAAGATATAAGGTCACCCCACTGCATCACCATCAAATGAGAGTAGTCATACATGTCACACTCTGCCACGGCTCTAATATAACCGGGAAATGTAGGATAAGATATGACATGACACCATAGGTTTGAAACCATTATGCAATAGGAGAAGTGGAGGCTTCTGCAATGTGAGACTGAAGATTAAGATCCTTTGTTGAAAAAAATCAGTATACAGAAGATTAAATACTTTAGCAATTAAATACTAAGGATATTGTATTCTATTTGGCATAAATATGGCACAATCGTACATAAGCGTAATTTGACCTATAGGACTATCCTGTAAAGTTTAATTTAGATATGTGAGTCCTTTCAACCAATAATCTGGAGAAGCCATACAATGACAAATTCTAACTTCCTTAAAAGTGGTGAAATCATCCTAGATTTACATCACTGATAGAAAAATCATCTTTGCAAAATAAAGCTTTGTGCAATACAGCAACGTTTCCCAGCTTCAGCAGCTTTATGATGAGTGAACTCGAACTCCCAGAATTCCCCATCCAATATGCTGGTTGGGAAGTTTGGGTGAAATGTGACAACTTGCTGCAGCAAAGTCATCATGGCCAATTCACCACAGTCATTTTGCTACGGTCAATTCATTGTAGCAAACTGGCCAAGGCCAAATCACTAATTTGCTTTTGAGCCATCTTTTATGCCACTAATAGAAATGGCCATTTAATGAAAAGAGAACAGAGCTCATCCATAGAAGCATTTTATCCTGATTATATAGTATTGCTTCTCTTGGTGTCACACAAAATAGCCCTTCATCTAATATTTTCTTATTTTTCCTTTCAATAATTTTTCTCTTCTGATTTCTTGTTTTTTTTAAACCTTCAAACCACTTTTATGATAGTTTTGTTGTGTTACCCACTCAATCAAACTTTCTTGGTGTTACTGACTAATGTGTATTACAATATTGCACCATTATTGAACAACTAGTTGGAGGGCTGCTAGCATTAGCAATGAAAAGATATTGTACAATCATACGGTCTTTTCCTCTTTGGGCAGATTTAATCAGAAAAGAAAAGAAAATTGGAAGTTATACAGAATTGGGAGAAGATAGGTGAATTACAAGGGCAGAGTAATATGATCTTGGAATTTTTTCTGAATATTAGATCTTTTAAAAAATGCTTTGAAGCACGACAATGGTGGAAAACATTTTGAAGCAATTTGTACTGCTCCAGATACAAATATACTGTACATTAAACAGAATTTAAATATGCTATCTAAAGCAATGAGGGAGTAGAACTGTGAATAAAATTGAACTTTATTAAAAAGTGAACTGCTCAGAAATACAATCTGCATTCCCGCACAGGTGCCAAAGGACTGGTGCCATTATCAGAATTCAGAAAAGATATTTATCTGAAACATAGTAAAATGTTTCGATGACAAATTATTATTTTGTATGATTTTAAGCAAAAAACATGTTTTTAAAAGCTTAATATTCCTAGAATATTATCATTGAAGTAGGTCCTTGCAAATTCAATTATCATGTGAAAGATAATAGAATCAGTATGTTCCGATTCACAAAGATTTTTTTTAGTCTAGAAATGTTGCCTGTTCTATCACAAACTGGAAGATGCAGCTGTAGATTTCTAGAAGTATGTCTGATTGTAGGTAGTCTGCTTTTTCTTTTTTTTTAGGTTGACTGTGTTGAGGATTACTTTTCTGGTTTAATAGTTATGATTTTGGGTTTTTTTATTTTGAAATCTCTAATTTTGTTTATGACCATGGTCTCCCCTATGGATAGAAAATGTTCCAATGACTGATTTACTGCAATCAAAGTATACTTCACACATTAGAAAATGCATGAAATTTTTAAGCATTAATATAAATCACCAGCAAAACATCAGTATATTTTCTTAGATGGTATTACTAAGACGCTATTTCACCAATATAACAGTTCTTTGAAAAAAACATATTTATTTGAGATGTATATGATAGTATGCTATCATCATTGCTAAGTACTTCATGTTGATCACTTTATTTTAAAAACATTACCCACCATACCCAAAAGTTCAATTTGGGTTATATAATTTATTCTTGTGTTGCTTACAATCAAGAAAAGTATATAAAAAATAACTATTAGGGATTTGCTTTTTAGGAGTTTTTACTGCAGTGTTACAAGTGGTTCTGTTTACGAAGTTTATGTTTTCTTTTAATTATGTTGCAACCTGCCAACAGCCTTCAAGCTAGGGTGTGATAAAATTCTCTAAAATCTTTTCTATGTCCTGTTGTACATTAAGGTTAGTCTGTTTAGAAAAGATAATCTCTATGAAGATTGGCTTGATGGCTATTCTATGGTTGTGCGCCTTCCATTAGCACTAGACCCCCAAATTATGAGTATCTTCTATACTGGGTGGCCAACAGCATTTGGAACAAAACAAATCTACTTAGAAACAAGTCTTATTTTGCTCTCTGGGCTTACTGCCAGGTACTTTTGCATCAGATTACAGTCTGAACAAGACTATGGCCTTAATTTATTATTATTTTTTAATTTTAATCAACTAAAATCAATTAATCAAACAATATATGAGTATAAATATCCATTCTAAAAAGTCTGCAAAATGTATTCTCTCAATTTTCCACATAGGTGGAAAAACTTCTTCAAAAGCAAAAAACATAAAAAAACATTTATAAAACATAAATTCATCTTGAAAATAAAATAAAAAATGTTTATTTTCCACTCCAGGTAAGTGAGTTTAGTTTTAGTTGACCATCTGACATTAGATCTAACACCTAATATTCAATGATTTCAGTGACCCTGGATACAATACCTAAATTTTATTTGTGTTGTATTTTTTACTCCAGTTTTCATTCTGAAAGCAAGGGGAGATTAGTATGCATAGAATCGGCGGCCATTTTACTGCAAATATATGGCTGCCCATTTCATGGAATATGATAGTACTTGGGCAGTATACAACCAAATATTAAACCAATGTCAAAATTGTTGTGATATTTTCTTAAATGCCACTATGTTATACTTTCAACTCAGGAAATAGTTTATTTACCTTCTTTTCTACATTGTATGTGCTGTTTAACCATATTACCATACAATCTTCCTCTTTAGTATATATGTTTTTTCTCCATCATCTTGGCTACATTTCTATTATCATTTGTCTTGCATATTAAAATGATTTTATTCTTGTTGGTCTTTTCTTGTTAGACTTTAAACTTTATTCATCTAGATTTCATTATCAAAATAATTTAGCTCTCATTTAATCTATATCAGAGATCAATAGTACAGTCCTCTGTAGACTTTATTTAACTGGCTAGGTCAAATGTCAGAAGTCCAAACCTTAGTTGGCCATTATAAAATTATTGTCTTTTTGCTCCTTATTTTCTCTTTTTTAAACTCTACTGCTCTCAAGCCATCCATTAAGATCAGTGTTATACTTTCTTACCACTGGTCATTAGGATTACCTGTGAATGTTTTATTGACTTGAAGGATAAGATGGTGCTTGGTTCTCATTGTTTGAAGAAAGAATAACAATACGCAATTGATGGATTTTACAGTACCAGTGATAGGGAAAACAAGGCTCAGAGAATTTAGAGAAAAGGAAGTTAGGACAACACTGTGAAATCTCTTCCAAAACCCCTCTTACCTGCCCAATAAAATAGATTCCTGTTGTATACTTCTTGTGCTTCAGAATTTGTTGCATAAGTAATTCAGCTTTAATGTGACTGCTTATCAGATTTGAGGTAGTGTGTGTGTGTGTGTGTGTGTGTGTGTGTGTGTGTGTGTGTGTCCCCTGCATGGTGTCCTCTCTCACATTGGATTCCATTGAGATTTAGCTGAAGTATAAAAGCATTTAATTGGAGAGATATTTGCATTTAAGACATGCTGTTTTTGAATGGAAGTCATTCAATTTTCTAAGGTGTTAAAAGCTGAATTGAAAATATCAGTTATATATCTCATCCATAGAAAGAGGAACTGAATTATCCAGTTTTGGAAACTCAATGGATCTAGGCATTAAAAATATGAAATCTAACTTCTTTGATTTAAGATTCTAATTCACTCATCAAAAACTATTTTATTTGATCCTTTAAATAACATTTTAAAAAGGATGGACATTTGATTTCTTATGTTCACAATTTAAATCCTTTTAATTATAATCAATAGCTTTCAGTCTTTTTAGTGCCAGGTAATACATGTTAAACTGCAACTTTATGGCTTTTCATGGCTAACTATCACTTTGATCGGCTACAAATGTGAACTTAGCTAGCTGATCTCAAACAGTGAGTTACTGATTTGGATTTGCAAAAAGGCTTTCTAGTTCTACCAAGAGACATTTTCTTGAGCCATTCTGCACACCTTCTCCAATCAACCATCCCAAAACTCAGAAGGGCTTTATCTTTAACTAGATTCAATGCCATCCCAAAGGTCCTTACTAAAGAGAGACACTTCCTGTTGAACAGAGACTGTGTACATGCAATGAAGGAATAATTGAAACTATGGAAAATACTAATATATACTATCTGCTTTTCGCAGGTGTTCATCAGGAATGTTGACTAAACATCTTGGTTGTTCTGATTTGTTTTATGTTGAGTTGTTTCTATTGCATTAATCTGATTTTATTTTCATGACCATAGCTAAGTACTATAGATGTTGTTGTATGCTGAAGTGTTTTTCCTAACCCTTTTTTGATATTTTAGAACAATTATATTTTTTCTTCCTTATCTCAATTGTGATTATCGGGTTTAATTTACTGGTCTAATCTGATTTATTCATTTATTTTATTTAAAACTTATACAAAGTTGCCCAACCTCTATCTAATTCTGGGTGACTCCTAATCAAATGACCTAATACAAGATTGATTAGCAATTTAAGAAATTTGATGGTTGTTTAATTTACATGATTTTATCTTGTCCTGTTTTATTTGTTACTGCATTTATATAGTTGCCAATCTCGATAACTCTGGGATGTCTACAAGATTAAAACAAAAGCTAAACAACCAGTATAATTTATAAATTAAAATAGTTAATTGGGGTTTCAAATCAGTACAATTTAATATAGGAAGAATATTTCTTTTTACTGTCTTAATATGCTGTTGAATTATATTCCTAAAACATACAGTTTGTCATCTCTGAAGAGCTTTGACTGATGATTCGAAAGTACAACAAAGAAGATAATTCTATGTTTGAAAATTAAATCACTCTCACTTTAAGGCATGGATTCAGGATATGTGTTTGTTATTGATTTCTGAAAACTTTTATGTTCTAAAAATAAGAAGATAACACAGTACACTGCTACATGGCCTAGATTTAATATAAACAACTGAATTAATACTTGTTATATAGATTTTTCTTTATTAATTAAGGGAGGCTGATTATATTTAGTTCATTTAATTATTGCAACATATTTATTAAATTTATATGCCACCCATTTCATTGTCAGGAGACTCTAGGCAGGCTTAAAATATTATAAAACAATGATATAAAATAATTAGAACATGTCATTAAAAACATAAAGCATTAGTTTTTTTCCTTCACTGAATAGTCACTAATTAATATATATTAATGGGGGGGTTGTATTTCAAAATTTTAAGAAATAAAATTAATTATTAAAATTGGATGTGTTAAATGCACATTCATGTTCTTTTGCTAAGCTATAAGCAAAGTTTCAAATATTATTCCAACAACACAAAAAAAATTGGAATGAAAATATCCTTTTTATCAAATTGGATGACACTACTTTAAGATATGTAGGGAAAAATTGCCTTTAAAAGGCTATCATCAGTAACTTCAGGAAATCTAAAACTTTTTTTTAATGCATGCTTCTATATTTTAGCCAATGCTTAAATGGCACATATTGTTCCCTTCCTTTCCTGACCCTTCACAACTGTCACTCGGTTTGCATCAAATATACGTTTGTACTGTTACCAACCGTCTCTGTCAATGTGCTACAATAAAATTGCAGCAGCATAAAATAAATGGAATGCTTTGCTTTCAAGTAAACATATCTGTCAATCTTGTCTTTCTGTGTCACTTCCACAACCCAATTTTCTCATTAGATTCTAACCTTTGTTTGTTTGTTTGTTGAAACTTTGTTTTCCTTTCAGTTTTAAAATCAATTTGGAAAACTGCACCAGTGTGTTAAATCCATCTTATGATATCAGTGTATCAGTTTCAATCTCATTTTTTTAAATGCTTCTTTTGCAAACTTCATCTCATTTAGAAAGTGTTAGGGTACTATATTTTGAATGCATGTATGTTATTCTTTCATTCAGTGGAAACTCTTAGTCAACCATCTACTTGTACCTGTTCTAACACCCAATTTCTCCATCAGGCAAATAATATAAGGCCTGTAAGTAATCCTCTAGTCATTTTTGAAGGAGAACCGGGGGGGGGGGGTGCTTTTCCAGAGACTCGTTTTTTTGAATTAGATGACTCTTTAAAATCTTAAATAAATATGTAAATAAAGCAAATTTTTATGAGGTGACACTGCTTTTGGTTCTATAGTGGCATTGTGAAGGCTGAAATATAAATTAATAAATTTGTTCGCTGCCCATCTTGCCATAAAGCACAAGGAATGAATACAGGTAATCCTTGATTTACTATCGCAATTGAGCCCAAAATTTCTGTTGCTAAGAAACACAGTTAAGTGAGTTTTGTCCCATATTTTACGACATATAATGCCACCATTGTTAAGTCAATTGGAGTTATAGAATAGAGTAACAGAGCTGGAAGGGACCTTAGAGGTCTTCTAGTCCAACCCCCTGCTCAGACAAATGGTTATCTAATCTCTTCTTAAAAACTTCCAGTGTTGGAGCATTCACAACTTCTGGAGGCAAGTTGTTCCACTGATTAATTGTTCTAACTGTCAGGAAATTTCTCCTTAGTTCTAAGTTGCTTCTCTCCTTGATTAGTTTCCACCCATTGCTTCTTGTTCTACCCTCAGGTGCTTTGGAGAATAGTTTGACTCCCTCTTCTTTGTGGCAACCCCTGAGATATCGGAACACTGCTATCATGTCTCCCCTAGTCCTTCTTTTAAAAAGACTAGGCATACCCAGTTTCTGCAACTGTTGTCTCATATGTTTTTGCCTCCAGTCCCCTAATCATCTTTGTTGCTCTTTGCATTCTTTTTAGAGTCAACATCTGTTTTACAATGTGGCAACCAAGTGTGGTTTACCAAGTTATTAAGTTAGTAACACAACTTTTAAATGAACCTGGCTTCCCCATTGACTTTGCTTGCTAGAAGGTTGTTAAAGGTGATGATATGACTCCAGGACACTGCAACTCTCATAGTTATGAGCCAGTTGCCAAGTGTCTGAATTTCAAACATGTGGTCATGGGGATGCTGCAAGGGTTCTAAGTGTGAAAAATGGTCATAGGTCACTTTTTTCAGTGCTGTAACTTCGAACAGTCACTAAATGAATGGTTGTGAGTTGAGGACTACCTATACATGCAGAATAAAAATTATACGACTTCATTAAGATAAATGTAAATGCTGGAATTCTTAAAAAGGCATTTAAAGACTGTTTTTGATCTGAATGAGTAAAAATAGGCTGAAAATAGATTCTTAACTGGTATAAAATGCAGTAGCTTGTAAGAGCCATGGTGGTGCAGTGGTTAGAATGCAGTATTGTAGGCAAGCTCTGCCCACTGCCAGAAGTTCAATCCTCAGCCCTCCATCCTTCTGAGGTCAGTAAAAGAAGGAACCAGATTGCTAGGGCCAATATGCTGACATTGAAAACTGCTCAGAAAGTGCTATTAAGCACTATGGGGGGTATATAAGTCTAAGTGATATTGCTATTGTATTAACTATTAGTAAATCCAGGTTGCTATAATCAACCTGGCGCAGTGGTTAAATGCAGCACTGCAGGCTACTTCAGCTGACTGCAGTTCTGCAGTTCGGCTGTTCAAATCTCACCGGCTCAGGGTTGACTCAGCCTTCCATCCTTCCGAGGTGGGTAAAATGAGGACCCGGATTGTTGTTGGGGGCAATATGCTGACTCTGTAAACCTCTTAGAGAGGGCTGAAAGCCCTATGAAGCCGTATATAAGTCTTACTGCTATTGCTATTGCTAAAGAAAATCTATCTTACATACAGTTAGTGTACTGGTTTCAAGCCAATTCAAAATCCTATTTTTTGCCTATGGAAGTTATTTGGTAGTTGTTATGGGTTTATTTATAGTTTTTCATATCTTGGCTTGTAATTTATTGGTTTTATGGATGGATTTTACTATTTCATGAATGTTTTATTTCATTTTCCATAAGCTGTCTCGAGTCAGAAGACTAAGCAGGCATATAAATATGAGTAAATAATTAATGACAGAGCTAGTCTGAATAGCCTTTGCAGAATAAAAGGTCATTATGTATATTGTATAATGGTAGAGTTTAATTTTTATTTTATGTTTTACTATGCTTCCTGCTTTTATGATATAATATTACCTACTGAGACAGATTTTTTGGAAAACGTATGTTTTTTTTCTTTAATATTAAAAGTAACAATTTGATAACTTTTGGAGATCCTCTGAAGTCATGTTCAAGACTTTAGGATCACATTCAACCTTGCGACCTGTCTTAAACCCAGTTCAACTTCTTCCCTTGCCCATAGGAAAAGCAATACCCAAGCCTTTATAACTGCTTTTACTATATATATCCATCACAGTTACCTTAGCTATTATAGCTGTCAAACTTTAGGCTAATATTTCCTAACTTGATTTGATTGGTCATGATGTTTTGGGAGAAAGATGTTTGATAATGAATACAAGTAATAACCTCATAAACTTTGTTCTCTCACCCTCCCACACATATATTTAAATAAGGGCTGCAGTTCATTGATCAGTGCCGCTGACTAAAGTTTTAATTGCAGATTAAATTTTGCTTCTCATATAATTTGTATGGCTGACAGTATGTAAACAGTAGTGGCTTTCCCATTAAGTAGTTATGGCCACACACTTCAAAGAAAAAGTATCCCTGCCCATCAGGAATCTCAAAAACAGCATCTGAAGTTTGTAGCATATAGATTTCATCAATTAATTAAGCTTATTAAAAACTATGATGTTAATCTTTTAAAACAAATCCCATATACCTTTATTCATAACTCTAGTTGAAAAAGCACTTAAGTAAAAACTGAACCACAGTACTTATTCAATGCTAAACTGCCTCCAGATATTTGTTGAAATGTACGTAAAATTCTATTCTATGATAGTTATCACACAAAAAAGAAATATTTTCTTTGTTAACTAAAATCCTTGGAATTATGTTTAAACTTTTCAAATCTGTTTGTAATCCCATTTATACTTTCTAATCTGCAGAACATAAAGATAATTTTGTTGCAAGTATTTTTGTAGCAAAGGTATTTAGATATTTAGCCAAATATTTGCCCTTATAACACAAAATCAGATGTTTGACATTTCTATCAAAATAACCCACATCATTTAATTCCTGGAAATCAAATGGAATAATATCTTATAACCGTAGCCTTTGGAGGTAAGGAATTGTATGTGTTTAGATCAATCTCCGCTTCAGAACAGATATTATGAGAGGTTGCATAGAACAAACTGGGCAAAAAGCCACAATCTACTGACAGATGCTTATGCAGTAATTTGTTACAAATTTCCAATTTCTGTTAACAATTTTTTTTTTAATTGAGTATTGTTTTAAAGGCATCCAAGCAGCTTCATCTTCTCCTTGTGACTGCCTAGATACCCATCCTCCCCATAAATCAACCAAAAAGAAACGTGCAACTTGAAATTAAAATTTATCTGCTACTTTTGCTTCTTCGTTGTCATGTTGGAGAATAATTGGTATAAACAAGAAGACTCTTTGTGCAGAAGCACCATAACCTTTATTCATGTGTTCAGAAAAGTTCCTGTGCTCAAGTTCAATTCTAGATGTGTGTTTCCTACTCATGATATTTGGAGGTTCAAATAAAAAAAAACATACTAGATTAAAACCTACTTGGCCCTGATTAAAACAGAGAAAATATGATTTTGCCACAAAATAAGATTAGGACTCTGTTTAGAGGATGAATCCAGAGTGATACTAACAGAGAAAAAATTTAAAAATGTTGACCATGTCTCTTCAAATAACCAGGATTGGAATCCTATATATGTCTATTTAAAAAAGGAGTGTTTTTTAAACTTCTGGATCCAAATCAGAGGTGGGCTGCTCCCGGTTTGGCCGAACCAATAGTGGAATTCAGGCCTGGGTTGCTGAACTGGCAGCGACCCAGGCTTGCCCCACCCCTGAACTGGTTTCCTCACCACCGCTGGTCTGCCACCATTTTGGATTTTAGTGACTGCGCGTGCACAGTTCACTGTAAATGGTTCTGTGCATGCACAAAGAACAATTTACATTGAATAGTGCATGCACGCGGGAGTTGCGAACCGGTATAAAACCGGCAGCAACCCTTCCCTGATCCAAATGGATAATTTATACAAACATGCATACAGCTTCTTGTTTCCTGTTTTATAAGTATGTAGGTGAGTTGTTGTTCTTGGTTCAGTTTGCCTGTTTTCATTTCACTGCAATTACCTTGCACCAAGTTACCTGCTTTGAAGACATCAATTTGTCTCTCTCTTAAAGCATCCACATTTATACAGTTATAAAAATAACTGTAAAAGCATCCAAAGCACTATCCATATGACCAAACTGATACATACAAAAATCTATATAACCAAAGACTTGTGTATCTAACAATTGGCATTGCAACCCCCATTTAAAATGTTCAGTTCAGTTCAGTTTTAGAAACGTGCCAAAGCAATTCACTTAGAGTACACAGTAACATGTTAGCCAAACTCTGCATTATCTAGAATCTGTACGGAATGCTTTTTCAACATTGCTTTGATGAGTGAACCAACCTGAAACATTTGTCCATCATCTTGACTTTGCTACATTTCGCCCAATTTTTATTACATAGTTTCAAAATAAAACTTTGGACAATTCATTTTAAATGAGCATTACTGAAAAAATGCATATGAAGCATATGAAAGATGAAAGCTATATAGTAACAACTACTATGATTCTTATGGCTTGGAAAAAAAATGATAAGGTTTTATCATTAAAGGAAATAAATAATGGAAATCCTTTTGAATTTTATGCTGGAATAGGTAATAGTAGGCACCCACATATACACACTCTGTTTTCATTCAAGGTTTATCCAGAAGTGCATAAAATTATTTGTGAAATTATAACATTATATGTGAAAGTGCCTAATGTGGATTGTACACATGCAGAGTCTTATTTTGGCTGCGAAAATGGCCCAATGATGAAAATGTTTTTTCCTTCCAAATAACTGAACACATTTGCTTCAATGGATGTATGTGTGTATGTGTGTATGTGTGTATGTGTGTATGTATGTATGTATGTGTATGTATGTATGTGTATGTATGTGTGTGTATGTATGTGTGTGTATGTATGTGTGTGTGTATGTGTGTGTATGTATGTATGTATGTATTGTATATATATGTGTGTGTGTATAGTGTGTGTGTATGTGTACGTGCGTGTGTGCATGCGTGCGTGCATGCATGCATGAAAGAGGCGAATCAGAATTTTCTTGTATCATAGACAGCTTTGCTTTACAAATCAATTAATTCTGAATGTGATAACGCAATGTTTACAATTAAGGAAATTTCACTAAATGAACAACTTACCTTCTTTCAATTTTAGTTTCACTTCTCCAACACAATGAAAATGCCACTGGACTGTGAACACCTGCAACTTGTTGCGTAAATACCATATTGTAATTCTGATTAAAGCACAATACCAGCTGGAGAGGTACAAACTTTATGTGATAGCAATATATTTTAAAACACTAAATTAATTTTTCTATTTTTGAAGTTCAACTATTCTTAGAGATTGCTCTAAGAAAATGTGACTTGCTAAAGATTAGAAAGTAAATCTCTAGAGGATCTATGCATAAAATCCAACAGCCTAAGATATTCCATATCTTAACTTTTAATCACTGGGACTATCATACAATTCAGCTGTAAAACTTCAGCACAAAGTTAAGATCAATAGGATTATTTCTAGGTAAATCTATAAGTATAATCTTTATTGTCATTGTACTTAAATACAACGAAATTGGTTTTAACCTCACTGGTGATAATTTATAACAGAAACGAAAAAAGAAAGAAAAAGAAAAAATTAGCGTGTGCAGAAAAAAAAACTAGTGTGTGCTACATTAAATCCACATTAAATTCCAATATCAATTCTTGAACTTTAAGGAAGGGAGACTTTATTCATTACCAAGGTGAACATTGTTCCACACCAACAGAGCTATTGCCGGTTTAATATTAGCATGATGGGAAATATGCATGTGATAGAACTTCTTACCAAGTTTGCTAAAGAATCATCAGGGTTTGAGAAATCCAAGTTTTTTTTACTTTGTTAGTTCAATGTTAGTTTGGGAGCTTTTTTTGTTAGCCTAATACAATTAATTGATGCATTTCAAGAAAAACTTTTATTCCAAGGAAATTGGCGTAGTTTGCTATTTAAAAAGTGACCAGTCACTCAGGAAATATCCAGTTCACCTTCTTTGCCAAAAGTAAACCACTCGCCTCCCAGTCTCTGAATGGTCTGATATATAAATACTGCTGGACTGATTAAGCATTAGAATATGCTTGCAATGTGGGATGGTAGAGAAATGGACAAAGTAAAATTTAATAAATGAATAAAATAATGCACACAAAACATCCTTTATAGGATCATATATGATTTCCAAGAAGTAACAAGTGTTGTTTTTTTAAATGAGGGAAATAAAATTAAAAATAGAAGATGATAGGCCTTCACCCATGGCATGACTATCTGAAGGTTTGCTTCACTCACTACACAGAAGCATGTCTGCCATTTAGATATACAATAATTACTTAGTTGCAGCCATTGCCATCTCCCCCACAAATGATTCCATAGGTAGTCCACGAATCTAAACTGATCAGTCGTAATGTAAGTAAATATTTTATAGGTACCCATTGAGAATTGAACACGCACAATGGCTCTCAATTTTCTTGATTTCTCTTGTTCACTCCAGCAGCCATACCACAATGTAAAGTTAGCTCCAGCAGCCTCATGCCAAGCTCCATGAAGGAAGCATCAGGACAACAACAGGATAAATGCATGGGCACATTTGCTAGGATGTTTCAGCCAAAGATAGATGGGAAACAACAATGATCTGGATGATTGAAAATCTCCATAGACAATTACCATTCAGGTGTGAGGAAGAGATACCAAAAAGATGCAATTTTTTTCATAAAGACAGGGTGATGAGAAATAGGGAGGTCTTTTTTCCCTTTGAATTATGGAAATCCAGCTTAAATGATTGCAGCACTGCACCATATATACATAAAAGATATATTGGAGCAATAAAAAAAATCCTAAATATAGTTAATATTTAGTACTCATGGAGAATACAGTTTGTACTGTTATGCAACTTCCATTTACCTCAGGAAAAAGCAATGGATAATGAAAGGGGAAGGGGAATAAATGCATTTTGGCAATATATTAGATCAACTGAAGACTAACAATCCACTAAGTGTGTAGATTTCCAGTTTCCCCAAAATTGCTTATCATAAATTTTTTAATCATAAAAAAGGAAGGGGAAAGTTTCTTTTCCATTTTCTTTTTCTAATCATTTCACTATCGTTGGTCATGAAGCAGTCTCAGAAATTTGCATGATTCTGTGAAAATTTACAAGGTTTTTGTAAAACCTTCATTGCTTCAAAGCAAAATTTCCATTGTTCCAATGTTCCAAATGGCAACTTGACTTTCTTGTTGTTTTTTTTCCTTAAAAACATTTTGCTAAACATTTTCAAGGGAAAAAATCCAGCACCTGGGGGGGTGGGGGTGTATTACCAAGTATTTTTAAAGGGTGCTCCAGTTAATATAATTTGTGAAATTGTAAGATTATTAGGATATAAATCTTGGTAATGCAAACACAATCCTAATGCTAGGTGAGTTTTCCCAATTCCAAACCCACACTATGTCAGAAACCAGTTCCTAAAATCAGAATGCTTTTAATAATACAATGAAAGAGAATCACCAATAATATCAGCATAAAAACCACCTGCAGCCTAGTTTCTTATAATGAAAGACTGCACTTAGCAGCGCACAGCTGCAAGGTTCTCCTGTTTGCGATTATGTTTTATCATTGGCCTTGAGCTAGGGACAGTAATTAAATCAAGCCATAGATCAAGTCTAATTCCCTCTCCTTTTAAATGTAATTTTAAACATGGCTTTCTTATTTTAAAGGAACAACCCAAACTCATTTATAAAATCTACATCGTTCTGAATCAAGTTCTATCTATATCTATATATAGTGATATCAATATTTCTTTATTGGTATCATTCTGAAATGTGATTATTTTTGAAAGTGAGAATTTTGTTGCATCTTCCTGCTGGACTGGTACTTGCAGTAAACCACTTTTATCACTTTAGTGATGCTTTAAAGGTTATTAACTTTGAAACATATTCACACCTAGCCAAGTCCTAAGCCAGCCTTTTCTGAGTTGAAATCAAGGTTTAAAATGAGCTTATTAATAATCTCCTTACATTATAGTAGTACATTATTGGTCCTTCCCCTTTTTCAGCAATATTTAAAAATTTAAATCTGAGTGTATTCTTAGATTATACATACATAAAGCCACAATTCTTAAGTCATTTTTATGCAACAAAATGTTGCTCAATAAGACTGCAATTCCTTATACCTGGAGAATATTAAATTCAAATAGACAAAAATAATTATACTTTCATACTGAAATGTAAAGAAAAGTGATTGTTTGCATTAATTTCCTAATACAGCTTATTCTAATTATATAAACCCTGCTTTCTCTGTAATCATTATTTATTTCAGTTATTTTAATTGGAAAAGGTATCTATGCTTTCTCAATGGGAAGTCATACTCCATTCAACGGGACTTGTACTCAAGCAAAACGTGCGCGTAAATTTAATTTGCTCCATTGTTCCGAGTATCTCATGAAATAGAAATATTTTTTCTTTTCTTTTTTCTTTTTGAAGCTTTTTTTTAATACAGGGAATAAAGGACACGACAAGGAACTCCAAACTGAAGTATCTGCCAAAAGTTTAGACAATTTGTAACGAAAGAGTAGAGGCCAAATGAACGTTTCGTATAGTTTTATCCACCTGTACCCTTCGTTGTGCCCGTCCCTGTCCTTCACTTATTAGGAAGTTTGGGTCTTCCGTAAGTTCAGCATCTTTGAACGCGGATTAGTTTTCTAGCACGAAAGAAAAGGCAAAGGAAAGAAACCGAGAGGAAAATAAATTGAGATACATACTGGTTTAAACTTGCTCGTGGAAGCAGCGGTCCTCCAGCAGGTTTTTCCACATTGGCTTGTCAGGAAAACGTGTTGCGGTCTCCGAAGCAAAATCCAGAATCCGAAGAAGCGAGGCAGTCCTCGGGGAACTCAGAGCGAGAGAACGTGACCGAGGGAAGCTAGGCAGGTATATGCAAGTTAAGAGCTACTCTAGGAGTGACTGGCTCAACTTTTCACAGCTGGGAAGGACGGAGTAAATTGAAGTCACGCCCCTCAGCCCCACCCAGTACCTGATAGCTTTAACCCTTCAATGTATGGACAAGTGCTTTGGCAATGGGCCCTATGTAGAGGGAAAAAACCGCACACACTCCTCTCTCGGAAGGCTAGCTAACCACACAACGCTTTTGCTTACACACTGTCGGCTGGGGAGCTATAAAAATCCCTCAAAAGACCCGCTTTTTTAACTCAACTTGGTTCACTTGGCCCCTGATCCCGGGAAATAATTCTTGGCTGCAGATACTGTATTCAATCCCATCCCATTTTCCTTTTGGAATCCCGATCGTTGCGCACGTACAATTTCATACTCATTTACGGTTTGGTTTTTCCGTTGCAGTTATGCGTCCATATTCACTAGGTTGTAGTCCAGTTGTCATTTGCCTAAAGTCTACCTATTTAGGAACTAAGTGAGATTCGTGTTTTAACTCTCCTGTCCCAAAACGGAGATATTTTCCAAAAAACTAAAGCTTAACTTTTGTCCCAGGAAAATATGATCTTATCCGAACAGCAACTGGTAAAATGCACCCATTTAAGTGTTTGCAGAATCCTAACTACTTGGATTCTCACAAAAAGGAAAATCAGATGTACAGTCTCATCACATGCATCCCTTAACCCAACACCATCTATAATCTGTGCTTTAAGATTTTAACTAAAGAGCCAAGCGTGAATAAATCAGTTTACTATGCGATTGCACTGTATATTATACTAACACAGCATTAAACTACATTCCACCTCAGAGCTGAAATCCAGGATCTCTCAGTCAAGATATTATCTGCTGATTTGTAGTTTAGCATGAACCTAGCCAATTGTAGTTTATTGAATAAACCATAGTTAAGCAAAATTTGCCTCAGAAGGTTGTATGAACATAGAAAGAGCATATTCATATATCGTATGGCAAGTCCATGCAAATATATAAATGAAGATAAACCGACCACAAGAAAGTTATTTAAAATATATCGGATGGTTAACTAATCTTAAATTAATTCATCCCCAACTCCAAAAATGGACCATTCCTACTGTGAGTATGATATTTTGATTCCTTTCCTTGACAAAGTAGACATCTGTTTATTTTTTCATTTTACTCTGGGCATGTACATAAAAAATACAGCAACATAAACTCAAAAGCTTCCATAAATTTTTTAAACTGAATATGAGAGCTTGTCAGAAAAGAAAGAACTTCATCAGACTTAGAAAAGAAATAAGGTATTGTACAATATGGATTATGAAATATATATATTTATTTGTAGCGTTGGGATAAGAAATAAGACAAGTGCATCAGCTAACAGAACTACACTAATATATAAATTAGATTTGGTTATAATTTGGTAATCATTATGAGATAAATGCCAGTTTTATGTAGTGGTTAAAGACACTGGGCTAGAAACTAAAAGACTAGTTCTGACTTAGGCACAAAGCCAGTTGAGTGACATTAGGTCAGTCATGTGCTCCCTCTCAGCCCTAAGAAGAAAATGAGTGGTGAACCACTTCTGAAAACTCTTGCCAAGAAAACTGCAGGAACTTGTCTTCGCAGCTGCCAAGAGTCAAGAATGCACATTTTAAAAAAAAATCCTTATGGTAGAGTTATCAGCATTGTTCTATATCTTCTTCCTAAAATTAAATGATATGTTATGTTGCTTAAGATATGTGCCAAAGTAAATTTGTATTACGTACTTAACTTTGTATATTGCGCAGAGTTATGTAGATGAAATGGGTAGCTATATAAATTTACCAGATAACTAGATAAATTGATAGTATAATTCTAATCCTTCTCAAATTCTGATTTTGAAATCAACAAAACAGGATTTGGGTAGCACCTTTTCTGACTATCAAATGTTATTAAAAGGCATAAGATTTGGTGAGCTGCCATTCTTTTCATCAGATGCATAGAGTAACTAGACTGATAATGGTATTTAAATGGGATGAGAGGGATTGAAAAGTGTCATACGATTTTTAAGAATAGTATGTAAAAATTTGTTATTGAATAATATTAAATGAGGCTAATATTAAAATAATAAAAAGGAAAAATTGGTTAATTTGAATAGTTTCCTTATAGACAAAATGTAGCTACTTATTGTTGAAAAAAACATTAAGAGCAATCAACATTCCAAAAGGGGGGAAGAACATGAGGCAAAATAAACATTTTGAAAACTGACTAAGTAACTGGCTTTGGAAGATCATGGAAAGGTAATGTAAAAGGTCATAACTCCTGAAGTATTTATACCTTCGTCCTCCATCTCAGGTTTAATTTTAGTTCATGCACTATCCATTTATCTCTGTAGAACATGAAACAAAGGCATCCATGAGTACTGATAGCCATTTACATTGTTCCAGAAAGTTGGAAGTACAAACTTTTGTAGTGGCTGAGTTTATTCATTCTGCCAAATATAAATAGTTTTATTTTCTAGCTATAAAATATAGATTATGTCTCTCTGAATCAAATGATTTTGTGAACACCTTTTTTTTTTTTTTGCAATAGTCTCCATTTTCTTCATTGGTTTCATTAAGATGGTAGATGCATAAGCATTTTATGTTCACAAATGATACAAGAAGGTTTAAAGCAGAATGTGAATTTTACTTTCCTGAATACAGGAAGAGGTTGAAGTATGACCAGTTATTAATGGCCATTCAAAGTCCCACCCCAATAGTTACATATCATCCCATTTCAAAGTTATGGTGGCTGTACTGCCCTGCAGTCATTCGCCTTTATGAACAACCATCAGGATCCCCTCACTTCTGTCTCCCATATTCTTCTGCCACACCAAGATCCTGCAATCATTAGGCCTGCTCCCACACATTCATCACTTATCTCTGCATCTTGGAAGGCCGGGGAAGTGACCCTGGGCCTGTATTATGCCTCCCCCATCCCTGACGCAGCCTATACTTTGTTTAATGACCCATGTCTTTGTTTAATAATTGCATTAGAAAGAGTAGGGATGGGGGTTGTGAAGGGAATCCATTTTGCTTAATGGCTGTCATGACATGTGCCCAAATGAGCAGGCTGCATTAGAGTCGTATCTCAAGGACTGCCTGTACATCCCAGTGACATTATAAAATGATGTGAGCTGTACTCATGGAGGAGATCTTTGGATATTCTGTATTAAAAACAACACCTGGTATCTATACCTGAAATAAATAATGTAAATTAATCATGCCTGCTTACTCTTATGCCTGTTTATTATACAATTGTTGTTTGGCTTCAGCTAATTATGAGAAGCATGAAACTATCCTTCTGTGCTGGAAGCCAAATATCTTAGAATACTAAATTCTTCTGCTGGTAGTAAATTTCTAATTTATGAAGTATGATTTTTGAATACACAGATCTTTTGGCCTTTCATGTCATTTGGAAACTGCTCTTAGTCCTATTGACAATAGCACCACCTACTGACACTCCAGTATCACTTGCTGAAAGGACTGTGGGAGATTCAGTTCTGGTTGGCTTTGCATATGAAAAGCTGTGGGTTTTTTCATGTCTGATCCTATCTACCAAATAGTAGGAATCCCATCCTACTTGCAGATTACGTCGATCTCATCTTGGCAACTCCAGTATTTGCCTTTGGAATATGATATTGACTTTTTAATGGTTTCTCCAGTAAATATACAAAACATTTTGGTTTCTGAAAACAGTTGGTTTTTCCTGCTAGAAATGACAGAAATGTATGAAAAAACAAAGTGCTTATTACATTTTAGGGAGAAATTAAGAACATGAATCTTGCAATGTGTGATCAGAAATATATCTTGGGAAAGAAGAAGCTATGGCCAGATCTTCTCTCTTAAATTACTGGTTAACAGAGGTATTGGTATTGCCATTGATTAGATATTGACCTATCAATTATATGAAAACACTGGTACAGTATTACCTATGAGGACAACATATTTCATTAAAAGGGTACTATGAATACAAATTGAGCACTCATAGATGGGTGCCCAGAGTATCTTGTACCTCTTTTCACTATTCGTCAAGGTACAAGTGTCATATTAAAATTCTAGTTAGAGAAGGGTCAGGCACAGTTTTCTTGTCTATAAACACAATGAAAAAGTATATCATAGAAAAATAGCCAAAAGTAATACCACATCTGGCAAAAAGTAGGACAACACAACAAATCTAAAACTGTTCTCCAAGTAAACAGGCTTTCACACTGTGGACTAACCTGGACCGTCATATCAGAGAATATATGTATACATGTTATTAATTTTACATTTCTGATGGGCCATATTACATTGATTAATCACAACCTGAGGATACTGCTTTATATACAATGTGATTGATCCCTAATAATCTTCACTTCATCCAAGCTCAAAATGCAAAGAACAATGCTATGATAGATAGAGAAAGGAAAGAGCTGAGCAGAAGAATGAAATAAGAATTTGGGAACAATAGACTGTCCACAGTTGGTTGCTTCAAAGTTGCAGTCTATGGGCAGTCTATTCTCTATTAATACAAAAGGCCAGTTGCACTGTGATTTTGCATATTCAACACGACAACAATAAATTGACTTGGGTACTAGATACAGCCAATCTCATTTTGCCATGATTGTTAAGTGGATATGGGTTTCTCCCATTGACTTTGCTAGTCAAAAGACACCTGAAAAGGTCACCATGAAAATGGTGATTACATGACCTCAGAATGCCACAAACCTTGTAAATCCGTATCAGTTACCAAGTGCTCAGATCACATTGTGACCATGGGAATGGGGCATCGGTTGTAAGTGTGAGGCCCCACTTTTCCGTGCCATTATAATAGTGAATAATGGTTTGACTAGTGGTTAAATGAATGGTTGTGTGTTGACTATCCATATTTTGATAATAAGCAATGTTTGCTCATCAACAGACTTGAATAGTTAGCAATTTGTCCAAGTACAGTAGCAATAGAATATATTGCAGTGATGATGTATTATTTAATAGATATGTTAAGCCTCAGAGCTGCTAAAAAGCCACAACTTCTATCTAAAACACCTTTATTTAGAATTATTGAGAAAAGAAAAGAAGAACTCACTGTACATCTATCAATAAACATACTTTTTCATCCTAAGGACCAGCCGTAAAACATGAATGATTTTTTTTAGGGCAGAAGCAAATATCCTTTTTTCAAGGCCATGGTTCCCTGGGGACAGGTAGGGGCTTGCCCCCAGCTTAGGATCATCTTCAGGAAGAGAGCCGGCATCATCTCTTTTACTCAGGCCTCTCTAGCACAGAGACCACACAGGTGGAGTAAATAAAGTTAATGCTGTAGAATTACCGTCGGGGCATTTCCTTGCTGAGGAGCGTTTGAAGCACTGTGCCATGCCTTGAAATTACAGCTAATTATAGAGGCCATTTGCATAAATTACAAGGAGCGAGGCAGTTGTCGCCAATCCTTTCCATGCACTTAGGAAGAAAGTTCCGCTTGCTGGATGGCAATAAACTGGAGAGGGGGGCTGGGCTGGAAAAGAGACCCACCTCTGAAGAAGATGGAGGTGGATTTGGAAGGCAGAGGATGGTGGGGGAATCCATTTACAGAGATGCAAGCTTCTAAAGATACACTGGTGCCAAAATTGCTTTTGGATGGAGGCCTAAATATTGTGCAAAATGAATTGGGGAAACTTCACTTTGCAAATTGGAAATTTAGAAGTTGGTTTGTCATCATCCAAAATATGATTCTTTAGTGAAAATTATTTTTGTGTGCAAGAGTAGTCACATTTCTACTGCAGTGAGTGGGTTTTCCCTATACATTTGAATTTTCCCTATAAATTTATGAATGATAGCAATCTACCTTAAAAAATTGGTTGTTAGCAGTGCTAACATAACATATGTGGAGAGATGGACCACTGCTATACTTAGACTTTTATAGTTTCACAATTCTCTACTATACCCTTCATGTGAAAAACTTTTTATATTAGGTAAGATAAAGATGTCTCCATGGGTTTTTAGAGAATGGCGCTTATCTTCATTTCTTAAGTCAAAGAGCTAGTGTTGCCCAAAGACATTTCTGTGATCAGGGGGCCAGCATGACATCACAACAAAATACAGAGCATATAGGGAACATGGAACTTTAGGGCGAAGTTAAAAAAATGGATATTTAAGCAGACTGTGGCTTAAATTCAAGATTTTAGTACTCCCAAGAGATTTGTCCCCTGCTCATGAACCAATATGCTTCAACCCTTCATAGTGATTCAGTCTGATAACATATCTCCACTGTTCTTCATCATCAGCTGTATTTGGATATGAGATGTGCTTTTCTATGTTAATTAGAACATTGGAAATTATCCAGGTTCAATCTCTCAACATAAATCCTAAATAAAGGAACAATTATGGGATATATTATGGAACACTTTATAGAATTTTGTATTTTTATTGTATTGCACATTATGTGTTTTGCTTTCTTTGAATCACACAAGCTGTTTTGTTTTCTCAATGACATTTTTGGCCCTAATTCTGGAAGTAAAAGTCCTCATCTGGAAGACCTTAGAGCAGTGATGGCTAACCTTTTTCCCATCGTGTGCTAAAAGCAGGGGGAGCGCAGGGGGGGGGTCATGCATGGGGGTGCCCACACCCATAATGCTATGTGCGCAACCCCCTACCCCACCCTGCTTTTGGTACGTGATGAACCTGTTTTTCGCCTTCCCCAGGTTCCAGAGGCTGTCTAGGAGCTCGGGGAGGGTGAAATCTGCCTCCCTCCTCGGAAGCCCTCCAGAGGTTTCAGGCGGCTTTTCTGAAACCTCCAGAGGGCAAAAAGCGGCCCTACGGGCAACCTGAAAATCCATCCCCTAACTTCCAGTTTGCGCATTGGGTTGGTATTTCTGTAAGATTTGGTTTTAATCAGTGACAGAGCTGACAGGGCGACAACTTGCGTGCCCTAGCAAATGGCTCCGTGTGCCACCTGTGGCACACATGCTGTAGGTTCACCATCACAGCCTTAGAACATAAAACAAAAGAGTTGGAAGGGAGCTTGGGGGTCTTCTACTTTAATCCCCTGCTCAAGCAGGAGACCCTACTATTTCAGATAAATGGTTGTTCAGTCTCTTTTTGAACACCTGCAGTGATGGATCATCCAGAACTTCTGAAGGCAAGCTATTCCATTGGTTGATTGTTCTTACTATTAGGAATTTCCTCCTTAGTTTTAGTTTGCATCTTCCATTGGTTAGTTTCCATCTTCTGTTTCTTTCTTCTTCTTTTTTTTTGCCTTTTGGTGTTTTGGAAAATAGTTTGACCCCCTCATCTTTGTAGGAGTTACTCAAATATTGGAACACTGCTATTATGTCTCCCATAATCCTTTTTTTCATTAAACCAGACATATCTACTTCCTGTAACTGTTCTTCATATGTTTTCGCCTGCCCTTAATCATTCTTGCTGCTCTTCTCTGTACTCTTTCCAGAGTGTCAACATCTTTTTTATATTGGGTCTAGCGCTATCTTCTCAGAGCTTTCATTTGACTGTGTCCTTTTCTTGTGTCAACTCTTTACCTGCCTCTACCCCCTCAGTCTTTAATGGAGAAATATCAGGCCAAGAGCTGTGCTGACATTCTTGATAAGAATGGTGGTAACTACAATGAGCAGAGATCTTTTATTATGACATTGAAAAAAAATCAATGCTTTTAATTATTCAAGGACACTAAAAAGTTGTTATAAATCACTGGAAATACATCAGCAATGTGTTGTTCCAGGGCCCTGCAAAAAAAGATCTTTCCTGTAAGTGATGTACCTTGTCTTAGAAATAATTTGCACTGGTCTTTTCAGTTGGGGTATCTCAAAGTAGCCAGACTTGATGAGTATCAACTCTAGCTTTGAGGAGACCCTAGGAATGCAGCTTTCAAGCAAATTGTTTTCTACACTAATAGATTTATCTGGTCAGCAAAAATGAAGTCAGGTGGCTGCAGATAGTTCTTCCTTCCCAGATGGTACAACCCTGAAAAAGCTTCCTGCAGTATCAAAAGTTTAAAATAGATTCTACTGACAATGAGGAGGGCTATTTTATAACTTTGGGGAAATTGGGGGAATAGTTTATCCAGTTACCTGTGGACTGGAAATAGGAACTTTTCCCTTGGAATAGAAGGAGCTAGCCATGAAAAAGGGCAGTTCATTAGAGAGACAATAAACTTGAAAAGGAAAATGCAGAGAAGATCAGGATACTCTACGAATAAGCAAGCCATAGATTTTCAATGTTTGTGTTCCTATATCCTCCAAAACCCATAAGCAAAATATCCCTTGCATTGAATGTTTCCATGCATGTCCTTGCAGCTTCTTTTTTCAGCATTGTTCCTGCGATACTGCCTTCACCTGATCTCTAGCCCATACCTGGAAGTATAAGGTGTTCTTAGCTCCTAAATCCATATTCTCTTTCATATAAGAACAGGTTTTACCATGGAAACAATCTGATGTGCTTCAGAAACCATTCTGTTGGAGGCACATCGTGTGACTGCCTAGAGAGTGGAATTAGACTGGCACCTATTAACCACTTTAGGCTGATGCAGATATGCCCTCTACCTTTTGTTCCCTGGGCACTATCTTCAAAGCCATTCTGTTTTGGGCAATGGAAGAACCTGCTTCTTTCAGACCAGGCTGTTTCTGCATATCTAAGCCAAGCCACAGAGCCAAGAACTGGATCAGACTGAAGGTTGGAGCTGGGAGTGAAGTAGGAAAGGGGCTGCACAGTGACAGGAGATAGTGAGAAAGAGGTCTCTTCTCTTTCAGGCTCCATTTCCACCTGTCAGCTGTTGTCTAGGCTGATTTCGTACATAGGCTTAGGATTATTCTAAAAGAGCAATTATATTTCTGCTTGAAAGGAGTAAAAACATCACCTGGTATCAGCTGATTGTCAGGGTCCCTTTGAACACACCCATGCCAGATGAAGTTTTGACAGATGACTAAACCCACTAGTCAAGCCATCTGTCAATACTACTGTCCTGCCCCAGACTATATTAAGGAGGATGATTGGTGAATGTTTTCCTGGTGATGTTTAGTGAGACAGGGAAGGGAATACAACCTGAAGAATACAGGGAATACAACCTAAGGAACTCATCAATCTCTATCTTTAACATGTTCTGTATATCTTCAAATGAACACTACTGTATGTTGACAACCTATAGCTATAGTTCAGGCAGCAAACATTTTTGTAGTGTAATTTTCTGCCACCTCTGGGAATGAATAGCACTTTTTATATATTTTATTTATGTTTCAGGTTTCTAAACTGCCTGTATTCCTCAAAAAGGGGGTATTTAACCTAGTTTAATTTTAACTTAGCTATGGGTAAGAATTCTGCATCGGAGACATTGTCATAATGATGACTTGCAAACTCAGACAAATGCACAGGTTTTAACACAGATATACTCTATATGACAGGGATGTCATACTCACATCATCACGTTGTCATGTGACGTAGCACGACTTTCTCCCCTCCCCCCCCCGCTTCGCTAAAATGGGTGGCCATGGCCAGTATGTGACACATCCGGGCCGCAGTCTGCGAGTTTGACACCCCTGCTATATGAGAACAGAGGCACCAACATCCAAATAATGGGATTTTAATGCTACTATGGATCTGCATTTCCTGTGTAGATCATTTTTTATATTCTGCCTTTTAAAACTATTTTACACTTTCTCTTTATTTTTTCCCTTTCATTAAACAGAACTGAAAAAAGAAACAAGGAAAGGAAATAAAAAGCAAAAGAGAAAAAGTATACATAAAATAGCTTCTTATGTAAAGTTTAAACAACAGTTTCAATAAAAGAGAACTGTATCTCATTCTAATTTTTCATACATAATCCAAGTCTGTTAATTTTAAGGCAGCAGGCTAGAGAGCAGGAGACCGGGAATTCAAGTCCCACCATGAAAGCCAGCTGGGTGACTTTGGGCAGTTGCTTTCTCTCAGCCCAAATTACCTCACGGGGATGTTTTTGTAGGAAAAATAGGAGGAAGGGTGATTGGATATGCTCACAACATTGAGGCATCAGTGAAAATAATAAAGGTGGGATACAGATAAATAAATAATAATAATTTTATGTAGCCTATTAGTTACTTTTACTGTTTTAGCCCATTTTAAGACATAAAAGCCCAACATTAACTTATGTATATCTGTGAATATTATAATGTTAGAGTAGAGTGTAGTGAGAATAGAGTTTTGCATGGCTCTTCTTTGAAATTTTTGCCTGATTTTCCAGATTCACTATTTGCGGTTTCAAACTTCTTTTCCTTTTAGTAATACCTCTTTGCAGTCTTTTTGTTCAGGGATTTCCTCATCATTTGGAAAAAGCTTGCATCCTCAATTCTTAATCATTTAAAGAATAACAGGGAAGTTTGGACTTTGCTGGGTCACTCTCACTTTTATTTTTCCTTTAGTCACCCCCCCCCCCTTCTACCAGGTTGTGTGCTTTCATTTTTCTTTTCTTTCTTTCTTTTTTTTTTTACCTGCTAACAGGAAAGACCTGCACTCAGTGCACAGCAAGGGCTTTTTGTCCTGGAGACGGCGCGTCCGTCGGTGGGTTTTTGATGTCTGCAGTTCAGAAACCGCCCTTCCAGGTGGCTCAAAAGCATCTCTGTGGCTCAGACACATAGACTCGCGTCTGCATCTCCCACCCCTACCTCAAATCCCTTCTTCCTCCTCCTCTGCCGCTGCCTTAAGACTTTGCTTCCTTCCTTTCGGGGATCTGTAATTTGTTCTCTCCCCCCCACGCCCCACCTTCCTCTTCTTTTGTTTTATCCCTTTTTCTCCACCAAGTAACAGTGGTGTAAAAATCATAGCTGCCAGATTCTTAAGAATAAACCACCGGTACAATACCAGATTTACCTTTCTTATTTTATGTAGACTCTTATTATCTAGTCCAACTGTTTTCATGTGAATTCGTTTTATATGAATTTTCCTAAATACTTTTATTGACAAGTATATTATGAGGTAATCTTTTGGAGATGATGCATTCCTGGAGTTTTGTGGACAAATAGTTGGGGACTTTGGTGAGCTAGCTGCTGCAAAGCTTATGCATTCATTAAAAAAAATCTTACAATAGCCAAGCAAAGCATACATTTACTATGAATTGGACCTTTCTTTCCTTTAGCTCCTTTTTAGACAGAACTCTTACATATGGTACTCCTTGTCTTGGGACTTTTATCCCAGTAGGTTGACATGTTTCCAAACAACACTTGGAGGGGTGCAGCTTAGAAAAAGGTTTGGAAATAAAGATAAAGCTGAAGACTTCTACTTGACTTACAGCATGCCAAGTTTGCACTTATACAAAATGTAGGATATATATTGTATTAATGTAAAGCATCAAATGGAAAAAGAAAACTAATGGGAACTAACTACAGGGACATTAGTATCCCGAGTACCACATTGATGTTTCTGCTTTGGAGTAAGAGTAGGGCTGCCAGATTTGGATGGCCAAAATCCAGATAATTGCTATATGACATGAAAAAGATAGAAGGCAATTAACCCCTCTTTGATGCTCTTAAATAGCAATAGCAGTTAGACTTATATACCACTTCATAGGGCTTTCAGCCCTCTCTAAGCGGTTTACAGCATATTGCCCCCAACAACAATCCGGGTCCTCATTTTACCCACCTCGGAAGGATGGAAGGCTGAGTCAACCCTGAGCCGGTGAGATTTGAACAGCCGAACTGCAGAACTGCAGTCAGCTGAAGTAACCTGCAGTGCTGCATTTAACCACTGTGCCACCTCCGCTCTAAGTGGTCTTCTAGATTTTTGTAAACTAGACAGAGGGGCCCTAGATAAGAGTTAATGTTTTTGCAATATTATATCACCTTTTTATAAATTAGTACATGGGAACTGAAATGCTAGATTGGACAGTTATTAATATGTTTGGCAACATTCAAATTACTAATAATGGTATTAAAAATTATTAGCTCATGAATGATGCCAAGAATTGCCAGAGATTCCCAAATGAATTTCCTGCTATTACTTTCATGTGATAAGAGACACAGTATGAGTTCATAGGAATTTTGTTCTCAAGAAAGCAAGATCGGAAATCTAAACTTTTAATAACATCAAAGAGGCATATGATTTTATTCCTTTTACTGTTTGACCGTTTCTCCACCAGCATCCAACTTAGACAGTTTTCTCCTGAGCCAGGTAACATCTGTGCTTCAGGACGATTGATTCCCTTATGAGCCCTACAGGGGTGGGTTCTGGTAGTCACTACTGCCGGTTCGCTCATGGGTGCACTGTGCACGCATTCGCAGTGCAATGAAAATTGCTCTGTGTGTGCGGAGAAGAAAAACAAGATGGCGGTGCCTATGGCACCACCCAGAGAACTGGTTTGTGTGTGTGTGTGTGTGTGTCAGGCCTGGGTTACTGCCGGTTCCAGCAATCCAGGTCACCAAACCACTATCGGTTCAGCCAAACCTCTCCAACCAGTAGGAACCCACCACTGGAGTCCTATCTGTCACTTTCTAACTCAAGGACATTTTATTTAGGACCAACACCATTACTGGTTAAGCCATTATTACTGTAATCTACCATCATCATGTTATGGTCACTATCTAGGATTATTTTATTCCAGTGAGAAAAATTTTTGAAAAACAATTTTCAACAATATGGAACAATGGCAGTCATAATCCAGCCAGCAGCTATCAATTCTTGAGTTCATTTTCAGAAAGCAAAGCATTAAGAAGAAAATGGTGACCTCCTATTTGGTTCATTATTTTGATGCAATGGTGGATTTCCCTAAACATAAACAGAACTCCTACTGCACGAAGCAGAGGCAACAAGGCTCTTAAAGTTGACTACCATTGTCTCAGATCATATCCCGCCAATGTTTCAAGAAAAACTCTTGCAGTCTTCCCAGGGCAAGGCACTGTGAGAGAAATGTGAATTTTTGACTAAATATGGTGCAGCAAGAGAACAGCATATTTGCTTGGGTAGGAAGAGCAATGAGTGAGAGATTAGCTATGCTGCAGACTGGAAGAACAAGGAGACATTTAAAAACTCAGGGGCAAAAGTATATATGGAGACTCTTTTTCATTAGTCAGTTGGCCCTACATTTGACCCAAGCACAAATAAGGATATATAACGCTAAACCTTGGTTTACTGATCAATCCACAATTTTCTGGGTTTGTATAGATAATACACAGATTGCTGCATTTATAAACCAGGATGGGTTAGTTTGAACAATGTGCATGGTTAAAACTAAATTTTACATGTAATATGTACTTGGGATTTAGAAGGCATTTGAGGTAGTTAACTTGTTAAACTGTTAAAGTTTTTTTCAATTAATAAAATTAGAATAAAACACCTCTCTCAATTCTGGCAACTATGCCCCATCTTCAAAAACAAAGGTTTAGGATTTCCCTCCAATTTGCAGATGGACTGGAGGGCAAAGGAATATTTTTCATGTTTTCTCTGCTACAAGGTTTTACTAGCATTGCATAATCCCATTTTGTGACTCAACACAGTTTAAAACAGACATGACATCATTGGAAGAATTAGTAATTATTTTGTGTTTTTTCAAAGAAATAGCAGCCACACATTATCACTGATTAAAACCAAATCTTAGAGAAATACTTTATCTTTTAGCTTGTGCCAAAGTCCTGATTTAGATTATAGGTCAGCACTATAGCTGTTTGTAAGAAATAAAGGATCCTACTACACCAATGTGGATTTTCCTTTAAAGTAAATAGAAGCAACAAGAGTTTTCAAGTCCAAATCTCTTCCCCACACCCTAGTATTGTTTTCTCCCAAAATAATAAAACATAAAAACTTGACTAAAATCAAGACTGCTTTGATGTAGATATATTTTGAAGAGTTAAGGCCACTTTGTAGGATTGCAGCCTACATGGGAATTTCTAAGCAGAACAGCTGGCTAGGTAGGCTGTAAACGGGCATGGGTGTGAAATGAGATATGGCTGCTTTAAAAAGAATGCTTCAATAGGTCTTTCAGATAGGCACGTCATCCACATTCTAGCGTAGCATGCATTAGCCAATGGAAATTGAATCAGCAGGATTTTGGACAATAGTTTTAGTGTATCACATAGCAAAAATCTATAATCAGTGTTAATCTAAGACTGTGTGTAAGTTTCCTTGTTCCTATAATATCTCCTACCCCCAAATAAAACTTTATACCAGCCTTGTAACATAAATAAAACTTTTTTCCAAATCTAGGAGGACCTTATAAACAATAACAACTTCACATTCTTATAAACATCCACCGAAAGGTCAAAAAAGTTGAGATGGCATTCTTGACCATGTGATCAGAGACCTGATCTTTTTCATGTGGACATGGAGGAAGGGTTTTCACTAAACAGTTATGGCCACCATATTTTTTTAATAATCCCGCATGCAGACATACACAAACACACACACGCACACACACGCACACGCACACGTGCACACACACACACATCTTTTTAAAATGCTTTAGAGTTTATGTATGCCCAGCCCCTCTGTGTAATTTATGAAGGCAGCCTACTATTTATGTCAGCCTAGAAAAAGTTGGCGCTACTTTGAGAGTCCCGCAACTCTTTTTAAAGTAGCATTGTTTTCTTTCAGATTTGTGCAGGAATGGTACCAGTTATATATGGAGTCCTAGGTACGCATGGGACTTTTATGAATTTCACTTTGCCTTTTTATGGTTTTGATTCATTGCAAGTGGGTGTGGCCAGATTGGGGAGAAGAAGATACTGATTTTATGGCAGACTCTGCAGACTGCTTCGAATTTATGTTATTTTCCTCCCCTTCCTCCTTTTTTAACATTGCTAGCTTCTGTAAAATAAGTAGTGGTTTGCTTTATGAGGATAAATATGTGGTTTGATATTTTGGTATCCAGACACAAATCTCAACATTTGTCCAATAAGCAGCAGGGGTAAGAACAAGAACAAAAAATACCAAATGCAATTTACATAGCCTTAGACTCAAGGTGTTCTTCGACCAATTTCATTTTGCACTTCCGTTGACTATGCACTATGTCAACAAGAGACATAGCACAAAAAAAAATCAAACTAAATTTCCAGATTTTTACATAATTACACGCCAGGTTAAACAAGCCAGGACACATAACCAGTCTTAAACTTTGGTTTCAAATTCTGGCTTTTTAACCCCAAATAACTGTTTTATTTTGAATAAGTTCAGATAAGCAGATGTATCATAGATAAAAAAATTCCTAGGTTAATGTTGCATGTCCGTCTTCATTGTAAAAGAACCAATACTCCCTGCTTCTCTTCATTAGAATGTCTTAGCTCATTGTACTGTAGAAAGATAGTACCCAGCCCTTTTAGAAGAATGAAATATTTTAGGAGATATTAAAAAGGCAGAATATTATATTTTCCCTAAAGGAGAAACATGTTTCTAAAGACAGAAACTCAGAGCTTCAGCTCCCTGCCCCAAGGAAATATTTGGTGCCCATTGAGAAGGCCTGGGCCAGCCTATCTACAAAACAAAAGACTTTCAGCTCCAGGATGATGGGATTATCCCTCAAGCAAAGCCATTCAGCCACAATAGAAACTGCACAACAAAGCTTCTTCATTGCATCAACCCAAGGTTCAAAGAAGCTTGACTCAGATAACCTAAAAAAGCAGCTATGACTCCTGCATGGCTCCATAGGAGTGTGACAGCAACCAATAGAATACATGCTCTTTCCACAGGAACAGGAAGCTCAAGGGCAAGGCCCAAGAGAGGGTATAAATAACCCTCACTCTCCACTCCATGTAGTCAGCTACTCAGAATCACATCTGCTTGATGGTTCTGCTTCACCATTAAATCATCTTTCCAATCAGCCTCCATGTTTCCAGTGTTTTTCTCCACACTTGGAACTGAATCAGATGGATATTTCTTTCAACAATACTAATCATTTCAAAATAGAGCTCTGGAAGCAGTATGAATGATTAGCAATTCTCAGTGGTATCTCCACATGCAACCTTTCAGGAACAGGTCTGTTTAACAAGGGCAGATGGCAGATGGTTCAGTATCACAGAAAAACTGAAGTTTTTTGTTTGTTTACTTGCTTTGTTTCAATGGTACAGATTTGCAAATGTTGTGGTTATTCATTTGCCCATTGGTGGGAATGTTTGCCTCACCTCGTTGTTTTGCTCCCATGCTTTGTACATTTTCAGTTATTTCATAGCATAATTATGTGGGATACAGGATTTATAGCTTTGCAGCCAGAAGTTTTTCAGAAAAAATTCTGCAGGTTTAACATTAGCAATAGAAAACTGTTTAGTGGAGTCTCCTTAATTAACAAATTAAAAGCTTAGCATTTAAAAAATTATGATTGACACTTTCAGATGCATGAGACACTCTTTTAAAAAAAATGTCTTAGAGTGCTGTAGGGTTGTTGCACCAATGCCGGGCATACTGTAGCTCTTTGATGTTCACCATGATTGAAAAATTAGAATAATTTATACAGAATTGCCAAAATTGTTGAGGAAATTATGCAAAGTCACCTGTATACATTTACATCACTTATAAAGCGATGATGGGGAACCATACAACTTCAGATCTTGCTTTAAGCATTCTTCACTATTGTTCATGCTAGTTGGGAATGATAAGAATTACGGTATATTTTAGAGAGCTAACAAGTGTCTCTCGTCAGGTTGCTTTTCTTAACAAGTCAGAGTAATCCAAACTTGAACTATATGCATTGCAGAAATTAATTACAGTGGAGTACAAGTATCTTGCTTCTTATCACATTCTAGACCACCTACCCCAAGAGATATTCAGCAGTGAAGCTCCTAGCAAGATGGTATCAGCCTAAATGCTTGACTATATATAGAGCTCTATTAGTTATTTTTCATGTCTATGTGCATATGTGTGGCATATGTGAGTTAAGCCAAACCCAACTATAAATCACTCATGTACTGAATTCCACACCCACAGAACAGGGTGGGGTAGTGTAAAAGAGATGGTAGCAGGGAAGGAGTACTTTTGTTGTGCATTAAGTTCCCTTTGGAGCACGGCATACTTACGATAGAAAGAAAAAAGGTAAAAAGTTCAGGTGAAGGGCAAAAGAATTCCTGGAATGGATAAATCTATAAAAGAGGTTGCAATCATGGGGTGATTTGCTTTTATTTTATAGAAAATGTCTATTTCCAGCACAGCCCATCAAGGAAGAAAGTCTTGCCGAGTCCCATATGGTAATTTTAAGGTCCTTCAGTTTGGCTTTCCAAAATTGCCATGCATTATGCAAAACTGGAGCAACCCCTCCCAGCCCAAACTCTTGACATAAATCAGTACAGCTGTAGATTTTAATCATATCAGTTACCATAAAAATCAATCAAAGTGATTGGTCATTATATTTCTTCTTCACTAATTCATGGGACAGAAACTAAAAGGCTGCCATGCCAGAACATTTGCATAGTTAAATTATTTCTTTTCCCCCCAAGATTCAGTTTTCTGAAAAGCTAATATTTAAAAGGGGTGTTTTTTTTACTCTGTTCACAAATTTAGCAGTCAGTTTACATCTAAATGTGAAACAATAAAACATTAACTTAAAATTAGAATAAAAATAGAAGCACAGGAAAATAGGATTGCAGTCTTTCATTGTAATGCCTATGCCAGTGTTTCTCAACCTTGGCAACTTGAAGATATCCAGACTTCAACTCCCAGAATTCCCCAGCCAGCGAATGGACATCTTCAAGTTGCCAAGGTTGAGAAACACTGGCCTATGCACTTCTGTCATTAATAAAAGTATGTCTGAATTTGCAGAAAAAATGATATTTCAGACTGGAGGTTCTACAGAGCTCTGGATGAGTAATTTTTCTATTGGTAAGAACCTTTTCCTCCCTACCTGTCAACTTCTGGCCATCGTCTCCATCTTCATTCCTAAATAAAAAATCATTTAGTGGCCCAAACAAGAGTAAATGAATGATTTTTTCTTCTTCTTTATTTTTGGCCTTTCTTTTCTCCTATCTGTTTTTCCTAATCTAGCTGAAGGCATGATCTGAAAGGATGGAATTCATATGCTTCAACCTGGTGGGCTGTTTGGTGTGACACCCGGAGGAAGGGTACTTTTGTGGTTTTATAAATCTGGGTAAGCCACTTAGAATCATTATATGAGATAGTCTCATATGTCTCATATAAGCAGCATATAACTCTTGGAAATGTCTAATAAGTTAGAGTAATGAAAACATGGTAAATTCTATTCAGTGGTTTGCAGGCTTAACCATAGTTTTCAAATAAGGTCCCATACCCAAACACAATTTCTCATCTGTACAGCATCTTATTTTGCATATAAAAACTCCTCAGTTTAGTTTCCAGATTTCAATCTCCAATCAGGAAAATTGAACTGATGCATTGATTCTGTTTTTGGGTTGCTTTGCAGCTAATAGAATCACTATAGATTTCTCTGGTGTAGCTCATTTCAACTTGCTGTCCTTTGGCCATTCAAGCAGAGAATTGTGCAAAGTCCTGGATGCTGCAAAATAAAATCTTAATGAAGTGGTAAGAGAAGAGGATCAACACAAGTCACATTTACCTGAAAAATACAGTTCTTAATATTGAATATTCATGGATTTAAAAGCAATGTTTGATTCAGAAACAAACAATACCCAGAAACAAACAATTTGATCACTTCTTCCATCCACTGATATCTCTTTACTCTAATTATGAAAGTCTATCAGAACAGTATAGATAGTTCCATTGTGGTTCTCAAGTATACCAGAGTTGTGGTGGTGCAGTGGTTAGAATGCAGTACTGCAGGCTACTTCTGCTGACTGCCAACTGACAAGTTCGATTCTCACTGGCTCAAGATTGACTCAGCCTTCCATCCTTCCGAGGTTGGCAAAATAAGGACCCAAATTGTTGGAGGCAATAGGCTGGCTCTGTAAATTGCTTAGAAAGTGACTATAAAGCACTGTGAAGTGGTATATAAGTGTTATTACTATATGTTCACAGTTTCTACACTAATCCAGGAAAGTGTGACATATGTCTGCATTCTGCTGCCTTTGTTTTAATTTGCAATATACATTCATTGGTGTCAGTGATGGGGTTCAAAAATTTTTACTAGTGGTTCTGTGGGCATGGCATAGCTTGGTGGGCCTGGTTTGGTGGGCATGGCAGGAGAAGGATGCTGTAAAATCTCCATTCCTTCCCCACTCCAGGGAAGTCATTGCAAAATCCCCATTCCCTCCAGATCAGCTGGGACTCAGCTGGCAGAAAATAGATGGGGCGGTGCCAGTCAGAGTTAGTATTTACTGGTTTTCTGAACTCAAAATTTCCACTACCAGTTCTCCAGTACTGGTCAGAACCTGCTGAATACCACCTCTGATTGATGGGTGTCAAGGCCAGACACATAGAATAGTACATTGTGATGGCCTTGCATCAGTCCAAATAAAACTAAAGTTTTCTCAAGAAACTCTTTTATGTCTTCCATCAGTTCTGGAAAATTAATGGTATCAGTAATAATCAGGCTAAATCCATTAGATGTATAATACAATAATAATACAATAGCAGAGTTGGAAGGGACCTTGGAGGTCTTCTAGTCCAACCCCCTGCCTAGACAGAAAAACCCATACTGTTTCAGACAAATGGTTATCCAACATCTTCTTAAAGACTTCCAGTGTTGGGGCATTCAAAACTTCTGGAGGCAAGCTGTTCCACTGATTAATTGTTCTAACTGTCAAGAAATTTCTCCTCAGTTCTAAATTGCTTCTCTCCTTGATTAGTTTCCACCCATTGCTTCTTGTTCTACCCTCAGGTGCCTTGGAGAATAGTTTGACTCCCTCTTCTTTGTGGCATCTCCTGAGATATTGGAACACTGCTATCATGTCTCCCCTAATCCTTCTTTTCATTAAACTAGTCATACCCAGTTCCTGCAACCTTCTTCATGTTTTAGTCTCCAGTCCCCTAATCATCTTTGTTGGTCTTCTCTGCACTCTTTCTAGAGTCTCCACATCTTTTTTACATTGTGGTGACCAAAACTGAATGTAGTATTCCAAGTGTGGACTTACTAAGACATTATAAAGTGATATTAACACTTCACATGATCTTTATTCTATCCCTCTGTTTATGTAGCCTAGAACTGTGTTGGCTTTTTTGGCAGCTGCTGCACACTGCTGGCTCGTATTTAAATGGTTGTCTACTAGGACTCCAAGTTCCCTCTTACAGTTACTACTATTGAGCAAGATACCGCCTATACTGTACCTGTGCATTTCATTTTTCTTGCCTAAATGTAGAACCTTACTCTTTTCACCATTGGATTTCATTTTCTTAGATAGTGCCCAATGTTCAAGTTTGTCAAGATCCTTCTGTATCTTAAGCCTGTCTTCTGGAGGGTTGGCTATTCTTGCCAGCTTGGTGTCATCTGCAAATTTGATGAGTTCTCCATTTATTCCCTCATTCAAATCATTGATGAAGATATTGAAGAGTACTGGGCCCAAAACAGAGCCTTGGGGTACTCCACTGCCTATTTCCCTCCATGAAGATGCAGTTCCATTGAGGACTACATTTTGAGTGCGGTTGGTCAGCCAGTTACAAATCCATCTGGTGGTGATGCTGTCCAACCCACATTCTTCTACTTTATCTAGTAGTAGGTTATGGTCTACCTTAGCAAATGCCTTACTGAAGTCTAAGTAAAGTATATTGGCAGCATTCCTCTGGTCCATTAATTTTGTCACATTATCAAAGAATGCAATAAGATTAGTCTGGCATGATCTGTTTTTGACAAACCCATATTGGCTTTTGGCTATTTCTTTGTTTACTTCTAGATGTTTGCTGATTCATTGCTTGATTATCTTTTCCAGAATCTTTCCTGGTATTAAGGTCAGGCTGATAGGTCTATAGTTTCCTGGATCTATTTTTTTCCCTTTTTTGAAGATGGGAACCACATCAGCTCTTTTCCAGTCCTCTGGCAGTTCCCCGATGTTTCAGGATCTCTGAAAGATATAGTTCAGTGGTTCTGAGATCTTGTCTGCCAGTTCCTTCAGAACCCTGGGGTGTAATTCGTCTGGTCCTGGTGATTTGAACTCGTCTAGGGTAGACAGGTGCTCATTTACCATTTTCTTCCCTATTTCAATTTGTATTCCTAATCTGATTTTTGTGGTGCTGTTTTTGATAGGTTGGACTGTTTTATCCATTTGTGTAAAGACAGATGCAAAAAATGAGTTAAATAGTTCTGCTTTCTCCCTGTTGCTTTTCACCTTCTTGCCAATTTCTCCCAGCAATGGACAATTGTTTCCTTAACTTTTTTCTTGTTTTTAACATATTGGAAGAAGCTTTTTTTGTTATTTTTTACTTTTGTGGCAAGCCTTTCTTCCTTGTAAGCCTTATCTTTCCTTACTTCATCTTTACAAGCTCAGGCTATTTGCTGATATTCTGCCTTAGGTATGTTCCTCTCTTTCCACTTTTTATACTTATCTTTTTTGTCTTTTAATTTGTCAGTGTAATGTTGAATTCCAATATTGCATGGTCACTTGCCCCCAGGGTCCCTATGGCTTCAACACCTTCTATCATTTCCTCTCTGATAGTGAGAATTAAGTCCAATATGGCTGATCCCCTTGTTCCCTTCTCTACTTTTTGAGAAAAAAGGTATCTGCTAGGTTCGTTAGGAACATGTTGGATCTTCCACTTGGTGCAGAGTTTGTTTCCCAGTTGATGTCAGGGTAGTTAAAATCTCCCATTACTATTATGGTGTGCTTCCTACATACCTTAGTTATCTGACTAGCAAAAAGTTCATCTTCTTCCTCTGCTTGGTTGGATGGCCTGTAGTATAGACGTATGGCAATGTCATTTCCCCAACCTTTAATATTGACCCAAATGCATTCAAGATAGTTCTCATCATTGTTGTGCTCTATTTCTGTGGAGATGTAGTTATTTCTTATATATAGTGCAACTCCACCTCCTCTTTTATTTGGTCTATTTTTTTAAAATAATTTAAATCCTTCTAGCTGTATGTTCCATTTGTGGGTTTCATTCCACCAAGTTTCTATAATGGCAACAATATCATATCTGCCCTCATTTACTTGGATTTCTAATTTACCCTGTTTATTCCTCATACTCTGTGTACAGACATTTGAGTCCATTTTGATTGACCTTGTGTTTACTGTCTACGTAACCTGTGTTATGCCTGACTGCCCCTATTTTCTTCCCACTTGTATGATTCGTGCACATGATTGGTTTTGCTTGACAGCAGGAGTGATAATCTTACCCGCACAAACATCTATTTTACATGCACTGATAACCCTATGAGTTTTAGATTGCTGGGGACAGAAATGTTCTGTAGCAATTAATTTTCTGTCCCCACTGTTCAGTTTAACATCTTGGGGTTTCTTTCTTTGCATCAAAATCCTGCAAAGAACGTATAAGAACTCTATTAAAAAAATCTCACAATGTCTGTAACATTTTGTAATGGCAACCAGTTCTTAAGGCCCTGTTAGGATGCCCTGCAATGTATCCAACCTGTTAGGGTTGGAGTTGGCTTGATTTCTACAGAGATTTCTATGCAGCTTTGCTGCCTAAATTATTGGGTTTAAGCTAATTTAAATTGATTCTTTTGGCTTCTTTGATTTTTGTGAAATGACATTAAATCTTCATGGTTAAATAAAACACATTTGACTTTAATTTTCTGTGGGACCACTGTTCAATATCTGATGTTGTTAGATTTTGAGAGCCAAAATACAAATGCTAGTGTAATATTCTGATTTACATATTAGACTTTTTTGGGCAGTTCACTATCTTACTAAAATCTTATGTCTAAGACACAACAGAAGAGCTTAACTCTAGCTACTGGCTACATATGATGTGTTGCCATAAATGTCATTTTTTAAGGGTGTCTTCATATTTCTTTGTTGTTATTATTTTTTAAATGAGATAAAAAGCATAAATCATGTTCATTTTTTTATATTTTATGCACAAAGCCCATAGGGAGTTTCCAGTCAGCAGTAAACATAAATATTGTCTTTTATCTGAAGCCAATTTGGTCATCTCAGCAAGTTCCATCATCTTCCCCCATAATTCCTCCATTGGGAATAATGCTGAATCTTTTCATCTTTGTTCATAAAATAATTTCACATTGTAGCTATCATACATAAAAACAAAGTTCCATAGCATTTTTCCAACCGTTGTCAATTAATTCCCAAAGAAAAACCTCTGGTCTCAATTGTATAGTAATCTTAAACATCCTCTGGAATAGTGTGTTTATTTGAATCCAAGACTGGTGACATACACCAATGTTATATCATTTCATAAAAATTCTCTTTCAGATTATAATAAAGTGTAGATTACAATCCTTTCAATCACATTCCCCATCATTTCATTTGTATGTTATGCCTGAAATTTAACCCACTTTAATCATACATTCTTTTATTTGGTCTTTAAATTTCAATAAGAATTAATACATTTAAGCAATTAAATATTCATCAATGTTATACAGTTCATATCAAATTTGGTCTTACAATGATCAAAACCATAAATTCTTGTTTACTTTAAATGTTTCTAATAATTTTAAATAAGAAAAAGCATCGACCCCTTTATCCTTTTGTCATTAATTGTCTTGATTTTATTTTACATTGTTCTTGACAAAATTCTAATATCTCACCATAATAGTCATTTGAGTTTGCCTATTATTTCTTGTCTATAAAATGCTTCAAAGGTATTTTTCGGCCCCACCTAAATTTGTATCTATTACATATTCTCAAATGGAACATTGGCATTTTTCTAAGCATATATCTTAAAATAACTATTTCAACTTCCTATTTTTAATTTTAATTGAAAATTGTTTCGTGATTTTCTATGGGAAGTAGCATATAAATCTCTAAAAAAATAAACAGAATGTTTTTTAACTGCTCAAAGCTTTAAAAAAGATGGCTGGAGCCATCTTTTTATTCTAGCCCTTTATCTTCTTCTGATCCCTGCATCATACACGATGCCAGCTACCCTCACTTTCTTGACTTCTGTCTTGGAAAATATTCAAAGGTTGTAAGCGAAACTCTCGGTGAATCTGAGTGCCTATCTGTCTTGGCTTCCCTTTTCCAGCTGCTGTTTCTCCTCTTCTCTCAAGGCTGCTTTCTTGCAGGTGCTGGGGAACTTCTTAAACCTTAATTAGGAATAGAGAGCAATATAGAAGGAAGGAGAGGAGAGACAAAGGGAGAGAGAGAGGGAAAGGTCTCTTATTCCCTCAGGGCAGAGCACATCAAACAACTCAAGCTGGCTCTTGTGAAACTGATGGCAATTTCCTCTTCTGTCATAAAACAAATTGTTATTTGTCAGGAAAGCAGGTTAGCTGGTTGTGGTGTGCCATGTGCATGCTGTGCCCTACAGCCTGGGTGTATTGTGCTGGGGCCTTAGCATAGGGGGAAGATGTATAATGGTGTTGGCTGATACACAAAGCTTATCAGAAGGGGAGAGTTGCTCAGAATCAAAGGACATTTCTTTTTGCGAATATTCTGAGGTTTCCTAAAATCAGAAAATGGTTTGGGGGTCCATAAAATTTAGATGAGCCTAATACAGCCTTCTTCAATCTGGCATCTTATAGATTTTCTGGTCTTCAACAGAGGTCATTGGGAGTTTGGGAAAGCTAGTCTAAAACTTAGAGCCATTATATTAACATTTCTTTTTTATATAAGATAAACCTTTTCTCTGAAATTAGTTCCACTAAAACCAGCAATAGTCATGCAAGTGCACTATTGTATAGAGATACTGCATTGGGAAATTAATCTTCATGTAGCAGAAAAATCAGAAAAGAGAGTTTTTATCTCTATCGGCTATAGGTTGGAAATTTCTACATAATTCTGCAAACCTAACTGCTACTTCAACAGGGAAGTGAAAAATTAAGATTAAGAGGATTAGGTGTGTGTGTGTGTGTGTGTGTGTGTAGTGTATGTATGTATGTGTGTGTGTGTGTGTGTGTGTGTGTGTGTATGTATGTATGTATGTATATATATATATATATATATATATATATATATATATATATATATATCTGGGTACTTGAGAGACCACCTACTGCCAATTATCTCCACTAGACCAATTAGATCCCACAGACTAGGCCTCCTCCGAATTCCATCAGCCGGCCAGTGTCGACTGGCGACTACCCGGAGGAGGGCCTTCTCTGTGGCTGCTCCGACCCTCTGGAACGAACTCCCCGTGGAGATTCGTACCCTCACCACCCTCCAGGCCTTCCGCATAGCCCTTAAAACCTGGCTGTTCCGACAGGCCTGGGGCTAAAAACTCGCTGCCCCACTTCGAATGGTATGATTGTTGTGCTTTTAACTATGTATGGTTTTTATGTTTTTATGTTTTTTGTAACTCTGTTTATATTTCCCCTCCTTTCTTGAGTTGTGAGCCGCCCTGAGTCCCCTTAGGGAAAAGGGCGGCATACAAATAAATTAAAATGAAAATGATAAATTATATATATAATTTATATACATAAATACATATATATATATACACACACACATATATATGTGTGTGTGTATATGTATGTATGTATGTATGTATGTATGTATGTATGTATGTATGTATGTAATACAGCACAGTTTCGAATCCCAGTAAGGGTATGGCTAGCTGATGAGAGCTAAATAGCTTGAAATAGATCTATACTAGTCTCCCTTTATTTATTTATCAGCACAAATACAACACAAATATAACAAAGGCAACAGTAAAAATATTGGGTTTCTGTTGTGATGGACTCTTGTGACGAGCTGATTGACAGATAATGGAAGCAGTTAGCTTCCTCCCATAATTGGGGCATACCAGGGGTTGTGACACTAAATATATACCTTCTTCCCTGGCTTCAGCTGATAAGGAGGAGGATCTGTGGCTTAATGGCTAAGACGTCTGCCTAAGATGTAATACAGCACAGGTTTGAATCCCAGTAAGGGTATGGCTAGCTGATGAGAGCTAAATAGCTTGAAATAGATCTATACTAGTCTCCCTTTATTTATTTATCAGCACAAATACAACATACATACATACATACATACATACATACATACATACATACATACATATTCATTAAAATAATATAAATTAGTACTTTTATACAACAATTTATAAGTATTATAAATCATATATGGCGTGTTGATAACTGAGAATGGTTTCTTCTGTAACCAAAAAGTTATTCAGAGATAATTTGCATGATTCAGTTTCCACCATGCATATATGGGCCATTAATCATTTTTAAATGTACAATATTATCCTTACTTGCTTCCAAGCAACTAGTAAGGCAACCTCTTTCTTTCTATTTTTGTTATGCATAATTGTTTTCCAATTTCAGTACAAGTAGGATTGTCCTATTCACATTTTATTTCATTTGTGCAAATGTCTCCACCACAGTTGTCTACAAAAACAGCTTTTTTATCTTGGGATGTTGTGCCGTCTACCACCTTTGAAGGAACTTCAACCAGTGAACCTTCCCCAGTTTCTCATGCTGTGATTGAAGGACTGCTGTCCTTTCTTCTTTCCTTCCTTTCCAGGTGTAATGGATAAGAGGTTTCATAATTTTCTCTTCTAGCCCAAGAAACAAGAATGAGAAAGATATGCTGACAGATGGGACAGTACAAGGGGAAATTGATAGAGGGATGCTCTTATTAAAAAGCTCTTAATGGAGGCAACATTCCTTGAAACAATGGGAAGGTAAACTGCAGGTTCTTGATTTTCAGGTGGAATAGGTGGGAGACCTAAAGAAGCAGGGGAGTCCACCAATTGGAGGCTATATTAGGTGCAGCTCAGACAGAAGAGCAAGACATTGCTTTGGCCACAGCACAGTAGGTTGGAATTAGAAGGGATTTCTTAAGCTAGTATCTTCATTTCCAGATGAATTCATATTTAAACTTTGTTACTTTTAAAAAAATATATTAAGAAAACAATAAAGCCAATTTATATAAATGCATCTACTTACTATGGGTTCCACATGATCTGTTCTTCCCAACCATTTTTTTTTTTTTGGCTTCCATTCAATCCTGCCCAATTCTTGGAGATTGTCAGGACAAGTCCTTGAAGCTTTCTTGGCAAGATTTTTACTCCTCCCTAAACATATGAGATTTCAGAACTATTACTGACCAGAGTTCCATTTCTTTATATTAATAAGAAATGAATGCCCTAATTGTTGATTTTTATACTGAGCTATCAAATCTCCATTAAAAAAAAACCAGATACCTACTGAATAAGCAATAAACGTAGTATTTTTGTTGAACACTAAGAGATAACACTAAAAGGGATTACAATAAACACTAAAACACTACCATCATCAAATAGCTATGCTGATTTTGGCAAACTATACCCAGTAGCCTGATTTTATGATAGACAAAATAACAGTATTCATATACAATGGGTAAATATTGGTGGGTTTTGTCTTTTGTCTTGAAGAAGTACTTTTTAAAAATGGGAGGAGGGGAATAATATCTCAAAAACCCCAAATATTTCAATGAAAACTAAGCATGCTCAGTGGGCACAGAAGGGTATGTGCTAGGAAGACAGATATCCCCATTTTTGGTATCAAGCTTTCAGGGGTCTCTTTGGTAGCGTTGTGGGGCTTTAATGGCCCAGAGATTGTAATCACTCCCCGTGATTTAAAATATTAGTATAAAAACTAGGTGTGTTTCCTTTGGGATGACCATGTGTTCTGCTTCTCAGAAATTCTTTCCGTGGAAGAGCTATCAAAGGTATATGGCTGAGAATAAATCTTACTGCTTTTCCAGTAAAGGCAGGAAACAGAAAAAAAATGTACTTTTCTTGCATATACATTCTGTTGTGGGTGTGATATATAGAGGACATGGAGCAACAAGATCCAATTAATTCAGCAGCCATTTAAAAAATCACTTGATCTTAAAATATGATAGAATTAATCTACAACATTTTTAGAGTTGTCGTAAATTAGAATTATTTTTAGAATTAGAATTGAGGGCTCAAAAGTTTGATATAACAGATCTACAACTTCAGCTCCCTTGCTGATTTTTTGCATGCCCCATTTTCCTTTTTTTAAATTTTGGAATATCACAAAGGAAAAGGGTATCTCAAGACCTTCCATTGAAACCACAAAGGTGTTTCTATATCTAAGATCTTGTCTGAAAGTGGAATATTTCTTCCACTTTTTGAAAAGGAATCCAAAGAATCTTATGACCTCTAAGATGCTCTTTCAACGATCATAAATTATAGCTGAAGCCAACTAAGGATTTTATGCTTTATAATACTTTCACAATCTTTAGTAACCATCACAATTACCAACAGTCTCAACTTAAACTGAAGAACAATTTCTTTCAAAAGTTAGCTAATTAAACTTATCCCCTTACCCGTTGCTTTTTAAAAAGTTTTTTATGAAAACTCACTATTACCTCTGATTCTTTGGGAGATTATAATTTGTAAAAGTTTGTTTGGGGTGGTGGTTCTTCACTTAGCTTTTAATACCCAAGTAATTAAATTTAATGAATATACAATACAATACAATAGCAGAGTTGGAAGGGACCTTGGAGGTCTTCTAGTCCAACCCCCTGCCTAGGCAGGAAACCCTATACCGTTCCAGACAAATGGCTATCCAACATCTTCTTAAAGATTTCCAATGTTGGGGCATTCACAACTTCTGGAGGCAACCTGTTCCACTGATTAATTGTTCTAACTGTCAGGAAATTTCTCCTCAGTTCTAAGTTGCTTCTCTCCTTGATTAGTTTCCACCCATTGCTTCTTGTTCTGCCCTCAGGTGCCTTGGAGAATAGCTTGACTCCCTCTTCTTTGTGGCAACCCTTGAGATATTGGAACACTGCTATCATGTTTCCCCTAGTCCTTCTTTCTATTAAACTAAGCCGCCCGGAGTCCTTCGGGATTGGGCGGCATAGAAATTCAATAAATGAAATGAAATGAAATGAAATGAAACTAGACATACCCAGTTCCTGCAACCATTCTTCATATGTTTTAGTCTCCATTCCCCTAATCATCTTTGTTCTCTTGATTAGGGGACTGGAGACTAAAACATATGAAGAACAATATGCTATTGTTAATATCTTTATTTCCTTACAATGTTATTTCATTTTCTTTTTAATATCTTAAGGATTGTATTTAACTCCTTTTACAGTCTTCATCTATTTTACCTTTTCATTTGGGTCTTAATTCTCTTCATATTTTTTAATTTTAGACTTGTATGGAACATTACTGTAGCCAATGCCTTCAATATATATGAAGTAGAATGCTTCCAAATATTAGGGTATCAGAAGAAGTCCAGTTCTCAATTATCTGAACTCTCAAGAAGCTGTTTTACATATTAGTGGCCTCCAAATCTCCTCAACCATTCAGAGCATGCTGCAAGTGGTGAATCAGTTTAGATGTCTCTATAAATAAATCAAGTGACGCATCTCAAGTTCTACAACAGAAATGTTTAATGTAAGTATTTCAAAAAAAATTAAAAATGGAAGGAAATGGAAATAGTGGGACATTAGAAGGTAAAATGTGTGATTATATGAAAATAAACCATATAAACTAGATCATTTCTATGTTCTCAGGATTCTGGCTTCCTTGAAGTAAGTGTAGAATTAAGGGTGTTGATGAAAGGCACTAGGACAGGGGTGTCAAACTCAAGACCTGGGCTCTGTATCTGCCCCACAAGGCGCTTAGATCTGGCCCATGGGGCTGTCCTGGAAATAGAAAAGGACCGACTTGCAGTGCCTCTGTCAGTGAAAACAGAGCTCAGGAGGCCCCTGTGTGGCTGTTGCGAGCTCCATTTTTGTCTGTGACAGCCTCCTGCAACCCTCTGCCAGTGAAAATGGAGCTTGCGAGATCTGCACGTGGCCCTCCTGAGCCGAAAATGGAGCTCAGGACCTCATTTTTGTTGGCAGAGTGTGTGGGCCACCCCAGGCGCACCCAACACAAGTGACGTTGAGCTGGCCACACCCACCTTGGCCACACACACCCCCAACCTGCAAGGTGAAACACAACCCTGATGCGGACCTCAATGAAATCGAGTTTGACACGGGGAGGATGAGAAATTGAAATAGGGTCAAATACTCTATTGGCTTTTCGAGCTAAGCTATCATGATTCTTAGGCATAATTTTATATAAATTTTACTTGAATACATTTGGAGATTGTTGGTGTATTTTCCCAGCCCCTTCATTTAATCTTCCTATTGCACTTTGTTTCTGCTTAAATTGTATTGTATTTATCATTACAAATCTTCAAAAAGTCTCTGAATGGTTCTGACCTTTCAGAAAAAGAAAACCTCGCCTTTCCTAACGTTTTCTAAAACAGTCAGTTGACAACCTTGAATAATTCATGTCTGATTTTTAATTACAGCAACTTCCTTTCCCTCCCTGCTCTCATTAGAAAACATATATTGTCATCTAGGGAGGGGAGAACCTGTCTGACCAAATTTAAAGCTATTGAAGGAAATTTTTCAAGATTTAAAGACAAATAAAAGTGATGATAGAAACAGAAACAGGAATTGCTGCCCAGCCCACACCTAAATTTCATCATCTTGGGACTTATTTGAGCTCGTTAACATAAAACAGGCAATGTTTTGCAAACAACTAAGTGTCCATGTCCACAAAGATATCATGTAAAGTCATTCTTGAGTTTGGTTTTTGAGGCTTTGAGTCAGAATCTAGGCCTGTCTGTTACTAAGGTTTGTCCACTTCTTATCAATTTGGGAAATCATAAAAAATGGCGATTGCTAGGCGTGTTCTATCCATATGTGGCACTTGGTGCAAATGGCCACTTAACTATATATTTTAACCTTTTCTATTTTGACACAATAACAGTTGAATTGTATGTAAAAATAAAACACTGTCATCTAGAGTGTTCTGAGGAGGTAAAGGCCACTTTATATATATATCATGTGTTAAGATAAGTAACTTCCTATCAACAAGAAATAAACATAGTTGATAACACTGTTCTATAGAAATTCTATTTGAATGCGTATAATATGCAATTATATAGCCACTTTTTATGGCTGCTAGAGGAAACGATATATAATTTGATTCCCATCCTATTATTTCTTTCAAATGCTTTTATTGTCAAGGAAGTAGAAGAGCTTGGATTTAATTGTTGCATGGCCACATTCAAAAATTTCTGCTGGAGGTGTTGTTTTTTTGGGAGTGTAAGGAGGAAGAATATCTCCATTTATTTATTTATTAAATTTATAAGTTATCCATGTCAGTATTGAGAGAGTTAATAACCACTTAGTAATTCTCTCTAATAAACTAGATTTGAAAGGTTAGGAAATTTACCTCCAACATTTAATTATAATAAGCAGATGAATAAGATGTAGGAGATGACCAGACTGAGCCTGAGGGAGGGGTCAAGCACATCATCAGTTTCGAGTCCCTTCATACCCACAAGAGATCTAAGTCTAGCCCATTTTGAACTCCATTGATTCTGATCTACCATCAATTTGCTTCAATCATTACTAGTTCAGATTCTTGTAGAGATCATTAGTATGCAATAAACCAGTATTTCTTTGAACTGCCTTGAGTCTTATTTCCTGCATTTGACATAAGCCTTGGTAGGTATACCTCTATGTGGGATTCTGGTGCCATTTGAACAGCTGTGTTCATGTAGCCAAGCCAAATTTGTTCTGGCTTGGGTGCTTAAAGTGTCACATCATTTTAATTTTTTCAATGTAAGCTACAGGCAGTTTCCCCATTGGTAGAAACTACTAAAATGGCTTCTCCTGGCTAACTTTTGAACAATTGCACATCTTCTTATTTATACTACAGTACTGAAAAAAGTTATTTAGGATAAAACTAGAATGTACTTTTGTATAAAATTTAAAACAATGTCTGGATATTACTAATGATTTCCTTGGTTCAGTACATGTTCAGAAATACTTCAATTGTTAGAAATTGTTCATCAGTCAAACCCTCTATTAGACCATTAGATTTAGCTTCGATTGATAGAACATGGGATAATGTTAAAAAGCATAGTAAATCAGAACATGGGATAATGTTAAAAAGAATAGTAAACCATCTCATTCATATACTGTACTTACAGCTATGTTCACATTTATAATGTATTGCAGATATTAATTCACGGTACTAAGATCTTGTAATCTTCTAACATACAAAGATACATTGACTTTGAATAATCAGAAATATTATACAATGAAATAAATATAAACAATTTCAGGAACCAAAGCTTGGATATAGAGACTCTACTATTAATAAAACAATGGAAATAATAAAGATATTTAAAAAGGTAGGAACAACACCAGGCCCTATAGCAGAGTTGGTGTGTAATTTTAAGAATATCCTCAAAGCACTTGCTTTCAACTTGCAACAATTATGGAGTACTTCTTAATGTACATGATTAGGAATCTTCTGAAAATTTATTGTAACAGTTTTTTGTCAGTATTTCTTTTACAATGCCATTTAATAATAGCGTTAAATATGGTTATCAATAATAAATACATTATCATGGTGAATATTAATAGTAAATATTATAATCTAGATGTTTAGACAGAATCTAGAATTTTTATCCACCTAGTGGCTCTTCCTAAGGACCTGGGGTAGGCAGATATTGCTGTTTGATAGTGTTAAATGTATCATTGCAGTATGTAAGCTGTTTCAAGTAAAGCTACCTTTTGCATTTGACTGATGTTCTGGGATTGCACCCTTCACAATTATTGCTATTGGTTGTGTTAGAAGAAATGTCCATCTGGGTTCAGTTCTAAGTGGGGAGAAAGACACTGGAAACATGGAGACTGCTTGGAAAGATGGTTTAATACTAGATAGGACAGCAGAGGTCCTGGGCAATTGAGCACATGGCAGATTGTGTGTGTGTGTGTGTGTGTGTGTGTGTATGCGCGGGCGGGCTATTAAGAATAAGTCTGCTTTCTGCCTCAAAAAACATGTTTCTCCATTTTTCATTCAGGGAAATATAATATTCTGCCTTTTTAATACTTTCTACAGATCTCTCTTTCCTTTTTTATTATTTATTATTTGCCAAACTTGTATTGCAATGGTCACTAACTGATTTTTTTTGTCTTTCTTCTCAACAATTGTTAAGTCTGTGTGTTGTGGCAGGTGCTTGCCTGTAAAAAAAAGTCCCAGAGCACTTTGACTTCTTCATTTTCCATTAATTTTGTCTATTTTGTGGTGTAGCTAATTCTTACTTGGAGGCAAATGGCATTTCTTGGAAATCTTCCAAAATACCATTGTTGTTAATTTGTCATGCTTTTGTTTATAGTCAGTTTGTACGATCTTTGCCTGGCCTTTTTTTTTAATGGACTAGCCCTGCCTTAGGAATATTCTCCCACTGGAAGTGAGATCTGCCCCACATTTCTGCGTTCTGGAAGAGCCTAAAAATATGGTTCTGTTTTCTGGCCTGGGGCCATGGATAGGGGCCTGCTACATTGGAGATGGCTGACAGGTTTGAGAAGATTCCTATCCAGAGGTCACCCATTGTCTTGTTTTTTAATTCTAGCTTTTCTATCTATCTCTCCTAATTTTAATTGTCTTGTATTATCTTTTTTTTTAAAAAACTTTTTAAATTATATTGTATGTTTACCAGAGTCATTGTATCAGTGAGATGGATTGTATAAAATGTGATAAATAAACAAATGTTAAAAACAGCTACCTAGGTGGTTCCCTGTGTCTTCAATTTCTTTGCAGAACTGGCATTCATTGTCTGTTTCTGCCTTCTCAATTCTGACTTGTTCATTTGTTCTTAAGGCTTTGTCTTGTGCAGCCAGAATTAGTATCCCAGTCTCTTTCTCAAATGTTCTTGCTTGTAGCCATTGCCAGGTCTTGCTGTTATCTAAGAGAATAAGAGCTGGAAGGGAATTTGGAGGTCTTCTAATCTAACCCCCTGCTTTTCCACTTTGCCTGCCATTTCTTTTATGTAATGGCTATTGTTATTTTTATTATGTAGAGGAGATTCAAACACTATCACATTATAAAAAATGAACAGGCATGAAATGTGATTGAGAGAATTAGTGGAAATCTTAAATAGAAATAGAGTAGATGCGATAAATCAGAATGGCAAAGCTTAAAGCTGTAGAACTATATTCTCCACAGCCTTAGATCGTAAGATTGTCATTTTTAATCTGACTGAAAAGAATATTATTACCTACAGCATGAGAACATGATTATATATGCAGATGCAGCCAATTGTTTTATTATTTACTAGAATATATTAACTCATACATCAAAAGCAAAATGTCTGCTTTACTGACTACAGAGTACAGAATAGTGGTTCCCATTTACTTATATCAGTTTCAAATTATTTCATAGCATTTTGGATTCTTTGGGGAAAAGTAAAGGATACAAATACTTTTGGCTGCATCTCTTTCCCTCTCCCCCTCTCCCTCTCTCTCCCCCCTCCCTCCCTCTCTTATAATTATAGTAATGGCATTTAATTATAAACAAAATAAAATAAAAATTGCTCCCCCGCTTAGTTCCACTAACTATCTTTCAGAGGATGATCCCCCTCAAAATGCTAAGCACAGCCCTTGATCAGAAAAAAGTTCTGTAGATCTGCAATAAAGGAATATATTAATTGAACACTGAAGTTGACAAGCAGGAATAGCAAGGAAAGATGGATAGCAAGGTGGAACATCAATCCCCCGGGGCTGCATTGCTCTGGGAAAACTCTCTCTGGGGGTTGCCTGCAATAAATGGATCAACCCATTATCTCTTTATGACATACCAACATATTCCTTTTGGAAAATGTATACACACACCTACATACACTCCTCTTTTCATTTTCCTTTCTTCTCTCTACTTCATCCCCATTGCTTCTTCTCTTCCCCCCCCCCCCATACAGATAGATGTACCAACAGATAATGCCAGATATCTTTCAGAAAATGAATTAATATACACTTGTTAGTTAAGGTAGTTTGGTCTCTCATATTTTATGTACACAATGTAAATATCTTGCCCACCCAGGAATAAATGATATAAAAGGTTTGTTTGTTGGGGAAGATCAAAGGTAAATTAAATTATGAATGAGCCAACTCAAACAACGTCACAGCCACCTGGGGCAAGAATGATGCCACCAGAGTCAGATTAGTGCTCCATAAATTATATCTCCTGTGGGTTACAAGGCCTTAAAAATGAAGTTCACAAGCTAATTTCTAATTCTCCAAAGCCATTAGCCTTGCCTACTGATTGAATTAAGTTCAAATTTTCTATTGATTTTTACAAGGATACAGGTTTCCATCTTTTTTGCCCTTCTTAGAATTGTATGGTCCAGGGAAACATTGCTTTCATTTTAAAAATCCTGTGTTACATGATGGTAAGAAACAACAGTTATCTCAAACATCAATAATCCCAAATTTTTTGTTGGTAAGTGAGACAGTAGGTAACTGAATTTTGCCCCATTTTATGACCTTTCTTACCACAGTTGTTATGTGAATAGCTGATGTTAAGATAGTAACACAGCTGTTAAGTGAATCTGGCTTTCCATTAACCTTGCTTTCAGAAGATTGCAAAAGTTAATCACATGACCTGGGGATACTGCAACTGTCATAGATATGAGCCAGTGGCGAAAGTTCTGGATTTTAATCACGTGACCATGGGGATGATGCAACAGCTCTAAGTGTGAAAAACAATCATAAGTCATTTTTTTTCAGTGCTATTATAACTTCAAACAGTCACTAAATAAATGGTTGTAAGTCAAGGACTCCTTGTATATGATACAATAAGGAGTATCATGTATTCCTGGGTTCTGAGCATCATCTCTTCTTTAAGCTGCTTTCTGTATATGAGCTCCTGCTAGCCCTGCTACTCTTGTGCCACAGTCAGATCACAGATGATAGGAAGGTGGGATTTAAATCACAACTGATCATTCATGCTGCAGCAAAATGCTGGGGCTTCTGAAGAAGCAAGTACCTGTTGGAAATGATTTTTTCCCATCTGCAAGAAAACTTATAGATCTTTTTTTAAAAAGTGATTAGTTTGATTTAGTATTGAAGCTCCCCTATGTATATATTCTTGCCTGAAATACATCTAAGCAAAGGACTTCTTGGTTTAGGTCCTCATGAGAATTTAACCCCTTAGACTTCTAAATATGCTCACTGTCCCATAAGAATCAAGGCAATATTCTCCACATGATGGCTGTTTAAAAAAATATCTACAGAATTCCACATTTTGCCACTGTCTTCTGTAGGGGCGGGTCAATGAATCATATTGATGACATACAATACTTTCATTCTCGGCTCATGTGTGTCTCCTCCTCCCACCTCCATTGTGGAGTCAGAGATATCATGGTCTATGTCTATGTTTTTTCCAACTCCATCTTCTCCCCAAACCTGTCAGGCCAGCTGCCCTTCTTTCAAAAACCTGTCTGGTTGCCTAAAACCTGCAGATCTTGGTGTCATGGTTTTCTGAGAATAGAAAGGAAAGCTGACAGCTTAGAAATGATTCAAAAAGGCACAACCTTTCCAATAAGTGTTTTTGATCATTTAAAAAAATGCCTTTGGTAATGCCCATAGCAAAAAACTCTAACGAGCAATACATCTCCATAGTGCCAGCCAACTGTTGATCATATGGTAATAGTGCATACTTGTTCTCTAAAGCTATTCAAGTACTATTTGCACAAAGTATTTTTTTGAGAGGGTTGGTTATTTTTTTCTATACTTATATCCTCCCCATTTCTACATTACATATATACTTCTTTAAAATGCATAGGAGAGATGAAAAAAAAAACAATTTAAGAGGACCAAGAAAGCAGTATATGGGTAGGTTTTCACATGTTATTCTAGGCTAATATGCTCTCAGCTAGTTTATTTTAGGCTATGCTGAAAAAGTATAGTTGGTTTATTGTGAGACAAACTCAGACAGTAAGAACCGATCTATGGTTAATAATGAGTATGGCTCATTATGTATGCATATCTTATAGATATGGTTGGGAATTTTACACCTTCAGTTTTTCTCTATATGATGAATTGGTGATGATACCACAAATTTTATACTAGCTGAACTGCTCTTAACTCAATTAAGTACCTTGTGAAAACTTCAAATAATTTATACAGATAACATTGGTTTTTAGTAGGTAATTGAGGGTTCAGCCAGGAAGAAAATCTGTAAGATTGCATGCATACTGGCTTTCTAACATGTAAATATATTTATAATGATGTCAGCAGATAATGGAGGTTATTCATAGTGCTCTGGATGATATAATGCTTTATGATACTATTACTACTTTCAACGGTGCCAAGGTCCTCAAGCTAGCGGTAACTCTGACATCATAGTAAACAAGAAGCAAATTTAGATAGGAAAATTATATGTATGAAATTATGATGGAGAACAAATGCTTGATGAAATTGCACAAGTATATATTTCTTGATTTTTTAAAGTAATATTAGGGAAACTATTACTATGGTTTAACTTTGAAATGGCTGCTTTCATTTATTGTTATCAATTACATAATTATAAGTATTTCAAAAACTCAAACAGGTCTTGCTGAGGTGGCGGCGGCGCAGTGGTTAAAATGTAGTACTGCAGGCTAACTCATTGCTCACTCCAACAGTTCTGTTCTCACCAGCTCAAGGTTGACTCAGCCTTCCATGCTTCCAAGGTCAGTAAATGAGAACCAGGGATGGTATTCACTTACCCTACCTACTGGTTCACAAATGTGAGCATGCTATTTTGTTGCCTTTTAAAGATATTCAATTCTTCTGATAGTATAAATTAATCCACACTTTCTCTCTCCTCTTTGATTATGAACAGTAAGTTAATATGTAATATGTAAGTTTTAAATTTTCCTTCTCTGGAGGGTTTTTTCTATATAAGATGGCAAATTAATTTGTACAAATCTACAAAATAATGTCAGTGGTATCAAGGCCATCTGTACCTCATTCTACACATTTTTAACAGTTTTTTATTTCAAGGGTAGTCAAGGTACTATTGTTGCTTTTTATAGCAATATTTTTCCTATAGAAAATTTTATTTGATTAGATACTTACAATTTCCTTTAATTTCCATGAAAGTATTTTTGTACTTTTCCTTCATATTATCAAGCTCTTTTAATTTCACTATTTGAACTCTATTTCTAACTGTATAAAAATCAATTCCATAATATAATTATCTGTCCCAATAATCTTCACAGTCAACCTAACTACAGACTTCTAAATATTCCTTTTAAAGAAGTTTCCAAGAATGATTCCCAGGGCAAATCTACTATTTTTACAGTATTTGATTATGGGTAATAATTCTGTACCACTTATAGCCAGAAGATAATCCATTATCTTATTTTTTTCAGTATTTTTCAATTATTAATGAATCAACAAGAAATGTTCATTGATTTGTTTGTTTGTTTTCTTACAGGAATTCTATTGCCACCTATCTCATATAATGATTCTTGGTAGCTCACAACAATCCATAAAAAATCAGATAAACACAGAGGTACTATTTTGTCAGGGGCCAAACTAAATAACCTCCCAGCTTATGCCAGGTGTTCAGAGCCCTCTGGAAAACTTAAAAAGCAGGGATCTTTGGGATCTCAGGCTAGAACGTTTTCCAACGGGCTGGGACAGTCACCAAGGTGCGCCTCCAAAACTCCACCAGATGGCAATATTTAAGGGAGGGGAACTTTACCGTGCCCACCCCATCTGACCTAGTAGGTTGGGCAGATATCCTCAGAGAAAGGGAGTCCCACAAGTAACCTAGACTTGTGCCATATGGGACTTTCAAGATGATAGTCCTACGTGGCACAATTTGGCACAAATTTAGGTTACTTCAAGAAGATAGCATCATGAATTGAATCCAGTGCAGTTAACAAACAGTTGTATTATTCCATTGAATTATGGAACACCAAAAACTGGAAAATTACGGAAAACTGCATTCTGCACCATTAGAAACGTGTAAATTTTTTTCAAAGGCAATCCCAAAAAGAGTGTATTGTAATAAACCAAACAGGAGGTGACCAAGGAATGAATGACTGTGAGGAAGGCTTTCTGGTGGAGCAAGATGAATTGGGGAAAAGTCCACCTGGTCACAATTGCTATGTGCTGGACAAACACCAGATCCAATGTGTGACCACCATAACCATTTTGCCATGAGTCAGGCTGTTATTTAAGTTGGACCAGGTCCATGACTGCAATAGTGGTCATAAACATCCAAACTACTTTCAGTCCCAGATCCAGAGAAAGCAAGTTTAGGTCCCCAATCACCATCCATTTGGAGATTTCCACCATGGAATCTATTGGAGTTCCTCCAATGGTCATTTTGTCAATGACCATTGTATTTGTTCAAGTAGTGCAGCCAAGGCACCTATTACTATTGGTACTATCTTTGCTTTCTTATGCTACATTCATTCTACTTCTATTCGTAAATCTTTATTTTTTTATGATTTTTCTTCAGTTCTTTCTCTTCTATTCTGTTATCTCTCAGTACTGCAACATTCATATCCTGCCTTTTTTTTCCTTATTAACAGTGGCTAAATCTAGGCACATGCTTTCCCAGAGTACTTTAGCTTCTTCTTTTTTTATAACTTTAAATAATACTATATTTTATTTTCCCAACAGCTCTTGCTTTCAGGGAAGTGGTATTTCTTACAGATAGTCCAATACACCATTGTTGCTACTTTTTCATGCTGTTGATTATAATCAATCTGTGAGACCCTAGTTAGCAGCAGCTAACTACATGGTCCACTGTTTCTTCGGTTTGCTTGTAGAGATGGCATTTGCTGTGGTGGTGGTGGTGTTTATCACATAGCAAAAAATAGTTTTTACTTCTCCATGCTTGATATTATCCAACTGCAGAATGCCTAAGTATTTGTAGGCTTCATTTCCGCTGCATTTAATTAGTTGGCCATTGGGCATTTCAATTCCCTCACATGCAGTGATTTTGCCTCTTTTTATGGATACAGTGGCGCATTTTTCCATGCCAAACTGCATTGAAATATTGGTGCTGAATAGTTGGACTGTGTTTATCAATGATTGGATTTCTATTTCTGACTTTCCATAGAGTTTCAAATCATCTATATATAGTAAATGCGAATTTTTTTTCAGCTTCTTTGGCTGTTTGGTAGCCTAATTTCAATTTTTTTTAAGATTACTGATAGTGGGATCATTGCGATGATGAAGAGAAGAGGTGAAAGTGAATCACCCTGGAAAATTCCTCGCTTGATATTAACCATTCCGTAGATCTCATTCCCTACTGCCAACTCAGTTCTCCATTGTTTCATCGCCTTTTCAGTAAAGGAGGTAATATTTTTGCTAATGCCAGTTGTTTCTAAGCATTTTATGATCCAACTATGTGGCAGTGAGTCAAATGCCTTTTTGTAATCAATCCAGACCATATTCAAGTTCGTTTTTCTGTTCTTACAATTTTCTAATATCATTTTATCAATTAGGAGCTGATCTTTTGTGCCCCTGCTCCTTCTTTTGTTGCCTTTTTTGCTCTACTGGCAAGATGTTGTTTGTTTCCAAATAATCCATCATGTTATCTGCAATAATGCCTGTGAGTAATTTGAAGGTTGTTGGCAAGCATGTTATTGGTCTGTAGTTTTCAGGTGTTGTTCCTTTAGTTGCATCTTTCTGAATCAAGTATGATTTTCCAGTTGTCAACCATTCATCAATTTAGCCCTTTTGCAAAATTTCATTCAGTTGCCTGGCCAATACTGCATGTTAACTGGTCAGATATTTGAGCCAGAAACCATGTAATTGGTCCTTTCCAGGTGATGTCCAATTCTTTACCTTTTTTACTCGATTTTTGACCATCTCAGTTGTTATTTCTAATACTTGCCTTTGTTTGTTGCCAATGCTTTTCTCAAAGTCATGTATCCACTTTGCTTCCTTAGTGTAGTCCTTTGCATTTTCCAACAATTCTTTCCAGAATTCAACTGTGGCCTGCTTTTCTGGTTTTTCACTTTTGGTGTCACCATTCACATTAAGACTTTGATAAAAACGTCGTTGGTCTGATCGAAATTGCTGATTTTGTTTATATTGGATGATTCGTGCCTCATATCTTTCAATTTTTCTAGCTGTTGCTGTTATCTGCTGTTTTACAATCTCTACAGCTTCATTGATGTTTCTTGTATCCAATCTATATCATAGATACAGATTATTATTATTATTATACAATTGTATCACAGCGGCCAGTTGTTTCGCCGGATTTGGCATTGGTTACTAGTCGGGCCCCACCCAGGGGCCTAGGACGTCATAACGTATTTTCGTAATATGCGTGCAGATCCAAGCAGTGCGGCTTTTTGCATTTGACTGATGGTGATTTTGTCAATTTTTAACTGTTTTAAATGTAATTCCAGTGCTTTTGGAATAGCACCCAGTGTGCCAATTACCACTGGAATTACGACTGCTGGTTTGTGCCATAGTCGTTGAATTTCGATTTTTAAGTCCTGGTATCTTGCGATTTTTTCATGTTCCTTCTCGGCGACCCTGCTATCACCTGGTATTGCGATATCTATGATTGTGACCTTATTTTTCTCAACCAGTGTGATGTCTGGTGTATTATGCGCCAGTATTTTGTCGGTTTGTATACGGAAATCCCACAAGATCTTGACCATCTGATTTTCGGTGATTTTTTCAGGCTGATGTTCCCACCAGTTTGTTGCTGTTTTAATATTAAAATTTTTGCACAAATTCCAATGGATCATTTGCGCTACTGAATTGTGCCGCAATTTATAATCAGTTTGTGCAATTTTTTTACAGCAGCTGAGTATGTGATCAACAGTTTCATCAGCTTCTTTGCAAAGTCTACATTTGGAATCATCATAGGATTTTTCGATTTTGGCCTTAATGACATTTGTGCGGATAGCTTGTTCTTGCGCAGCTAGGATTAGTGACTCTGTTTCTTTCTTTAATGTACCTGTTGTTAACCATAACCAAGTTTGTTCACTGTCCACTTTATCTTTTATTTTTTCCAGAAATTGGCCATGCAGTACTTTGTTCTGCCAACTCTCCATTCTTGATTTTATCACATCTTTTCTGTATTCTTGTTTCGTCTGTTGGGCCTTCAGTAGATTTTTGTTCTTTACTTCGATTAATAGATGTTCTTGACTTTCTTTTAAATAATCAGCCAGTGCATGTTTTTCTTCTTCAACTGTTTGCTTCACTTGTAATAATCCTCTGCCACCTGATTTTTGGGGCAGGTATAGTCTATCAGTATCACCACGTGGATGTAAACTGTAGTGCATTGTCATTAGTTTCCTAGTTTTTCGGTCCAAAAGGTCCAAATCAGCTTGTGTCCAGTTAACTATACCAGCTGTGTATCTTATAACTGGTATTGCCCAGGTATTTATGGCCTTGATTGTATTTCCACCATTCAATTTAGATTTCAAAATTTTCCTAACTCTGTTGGTGTACTCTCGCCTGACAATAGTTTTTACTTCTCCATGCTTGATGTTATCCAACTGCAGAACGCCTAAGTATTTGTAGGCTTCATTTTCTTTGCATTTAATTAATTGGCCATTGGGCATTTCAATTCCCTCACATGCAGTGATTTTGCCCCTTTTTATGGATACAGTGGCGCATTTTTCCATGCCAAACTGCATTGAAATATCGGTGCTGAATACTCGGACTGTGTTTGTCAATGATTGGATTTCTATTTGTGACTTTCCATAGAGTTTCAAATCATCCATATATAGTAAATGCAAAAATTTTCAGCTTCTTTGGCTGTTTGGTAGCCTAATTTCATTTTTTTTAAGATTACTGATAGTGGGATCATTGCGATGATAAGAGAAGAGGTGAAAGTGAATCACCCTGGAAAATTCCTCACTTGATATTAACCATTCTGTAGATCTCATTCCCTACTGCCAACTCAGTTCTCCATTGTTTCATCGCCTTTTCAGTAAAGGAGGTAATATTTTTGCTAATGCCAGTTGTTTCTAAGCATTTTATGATCCAACTATGTGGCAGTGAGTCAAATGCCTTTTTGTAATCAATCCAGACCATATTCAAGTTCGTTTTTCTGTTCTTACAATTTTCTAATATCATTTTATCAATTAGAAGCTGATCTTTTGTGCCCCTGCTCCTTCTTTTGTTGCCTTTTTGCTCTACTGGCAAGATGTTGTTTGTTTCCAAATAATTCATCATGTTATCTGCAATAATGCCTGTGAGTAATTTGAAGGTTGTTGGCAAGCATGTTATTGGTCTGTAGTTTTCAGGTGTTGTTCCTTTAGTTGCATCTTTCTGAATCAAGTATGTTTTTCCAGTTGTCAACCATTCATCAATTTGGCCCTTTTGTAAAATTTCATTCAGTTGCCTGGCCAATATTGCATGTAAACTGGTCAGATATTTGAGCCAGAAACCATGTAATTGGTCCTTTCCAGGTGATGTCCAATTCTTTACCTTTTTAACTCGATTTTTGACCATCTCAGTTGTTATTTCTAATACTTGCATTTGTTTGTTGACAATGCTTTTCTCAAAGTCATGTATCCACTTTGCTTTCTTGTTGTAATCCTTTGCATTTTCCCACAATTCTTTCCAGAATTCAACTGTGGCCTGCTTTTCTGGTTTTTCACTTTTGGTATCACTATTCACATTAAGACTTTGATAAAAACGCCGTTAGTCTGATCGAAATTGCTGATTTTGTTTATATTGGATGATTCGTGCCTCATATCTTTCAATTTTTCTAGCTGTTGCTGTTATCTGCTGTTTTACAATCTCTACAACTTCATTGATGTTTCTTGTATCCAATCTATATCTTCTGATTAGCCGATCTATGATTTTGTTGTTTTTAAGCCGTTGCTCATGCATGTTCTTTAAGTTACTAGCATCTGCCCTTAATTTTTTGATTTTTTGTTCTAAACAGATTTTCCACTTTGGCTTTGATGCTTTTTCTGTTGTGTGATTAGGTACTTTAATTTTAATGCCTAGTTCATTAGTGACTATTATAGCTGCGCTGTACATTAACTGGTTTGTTTCCAAGATGGATCCCGGTTCAATTGTTGAAAACACTGCATTAACCATTTTCATGATAGGGGCCAAAATTTTCTTAAGCACAGTTTTTAGTGATGGTAAACGTTGCCTTTCCTCCTTAAGCAGAAAATGCTCCATGATCTTATCCTTCAATTCTTTTTGTTTTTGAGTTAGTTCATCAGTTGGTTCAGTGATAACTGGTTCTAGTGGTGGTGATGTTATTTCCTCCCCGAGAGCTTCTTCTGGGAGTTCTACTATAATGTCTTTAGTTGTGTCTTGAATATCAGTTATTCCGCTTGTGATATTGTTTTTGGGGTTTTGCAATTTGCCTGAATTTCCTCATGTTCAACTTCACTAAACACTTTATTCCGTATAATAAATCGCCTTTGATCTGCTAGTCGTTGTTCACTAACATTTGAATCTGGATATTGTTCTTTCCATAATTCATACATTCGCTTTAAATAACCTCTTTTTTCTGGCTCTGAGTTGTAGTAACAGGCCATTATGGCACGGTTTTCATCTGCACTATAATTTTGTCGTTTTGTTGGCTGGTCCACTTGTAGCCCACTTGTCGACGGATGTCCAGGGACCCCAACATCCGCCGCAGCCCTTGTTAACCCGCGCGACGACCGATGCGGTATGGAATTCTTATTTGTTTTTTTCACCATATTGTATGGGTTGGCGGGTTTGTTTTTATGGGACCAGATGCCAACCTGACCCCAACCCTCCTCCTTTCTCATCCAGGCTTGGGACTGGCAACGGCGGAGTTTTTATTATTATTATTATTATTATTATTATTATTATTATTATTATTAAATAGGAATGGTGGTTTGGAATTTTTATCTGGATAGATCTCAAACCTTTCACAAATTTCTACAGCACTAGCTGCTCAGAAGAAAGGACATTTCCTTTTATCCCTAAAACTTACACTATTTCTTTATTATGGGTACTTGTTTCCATAATCCATAGATCATAGATCCACGACAGATATGTCTTTTAAATCCCAATGTCTATAAGTTTATTTCTTTGTTCATAATCTGTGCTCAAAACGTAGGGCCTTATCTCACCTGCACCATGACACAACCAATATCTTTCTTCATTGTATGCACTTCTTAGATTGCTTTCATCTCCTCCCCTCGAGTGAGACACACTTAAGCTGTTAGTTGGCAGAGGAATTAAAGTGATATTTTCGTCATTACTCCAATACCATCCAGGTGTGTGGGCTAAAGGTACTAAGGCAAGACACAAAGAACCTGAGACCAAACAGAATGATTGTTAAAACATGGTGCAGGTGCCCTTCACATCCAAGTGTAAGAAACAAGCAGAAAAAAGTTCATTGCCATGTGGGGGAAGGAGAAAAAGATATAAGATTTAAATCTTGGAATATAAAGAGGGCTGAATGGCGAGATTCTTGATGGCTTACTTTTATTAGAACTCTTTTTTTATCCCAATAGCAGAACCTTATCTGTATCAAACATATTCAAGTTCATTAAATGTTTAATGTTTTTAACCCTTTAACTACGAAAGTTGACTGCATAGTTACTGCAGATGACTGCAGTAATTTGAGACAGAAGTGGTACAGGGAGTATAGGCATCGGAAATGTAGGTAGAAGTTTTCATGCTAGTATATTGTTCTACTGATGGAAGGTACAGCATTTTGATTCAGCAGCATGAAAATAACTGTTTAAGTTCATGAAAATTCTCCAAGAATGTAAAAGCTTCATTGCTCAGATCTTTGCAACAATTCTGTAAGATAAGCTAGTGATAAGATATCTGAAAGCCTGTGAACTTATTGCAGAGTTGTGTTCAATATGTAGTGCTTGTTCTTTTATTCAGATTTTATAGACCTGAGGCAATAAAACTTGAGATGGGAGTTTAGAACTTAGAGAAAATAAACTTCACGAAGGGGAATTAGGGTAGATTTCCTTATATTGTGATGGGATTTATTTGATAGCTGGTAAAAACAACATCATTACTGGGTTATGTTTTTAATAATAATAATTGCAATGGACACCTTTGGTGCAATTCTAAAACATCTGGAGCATCACTCATATGCCATCAACATTTACAAGATCACCATCAGTCAATAGCAAAAGGCAGTTTTATTTGGAACAGCTTAAATCCTGCAACGGTATCTTTAATATTATTAAGTAACAACATCTGCCTATCCAAGGTCCTTGGAAAAGACTCGATAGATAGACAAAATTGCCAGATTTAGTCTAAACATCTGGATGACTCTGTGACCAATCATAATAATATAATCATTTGTGACTTCTTTGTCTTGCTCTTTATGGGAAGACTATTCATTCGTACCTACCTGTATATTTATTTCCTGCTTAAATAGAATTCAGTTGCAAGTTCGATCCTATTATATTTGACTCTGCTATGTTTGTGTACATTTTCATATAACATTATTATCATCATTACGTTAATTTATTGTGAGAAGCTGTAATAGGAAATGGGATAGTCTGATTTTATCTTAAATGCTATTATGCCTTTTGCATTTTATTCTGGCTATAAACTTTCTTTTAATAATTTATTCCTCTCTTTTCTTCAATCTGTAAATTACTTGTCAAACTAGAAAGTCATTTCAAAATTTAGATGTGGGCTTTACTCCATTCAGTGTATGATGCACTATAATTATAAGTTACCAAAAAGATTACTTTGAATCTGGAATGGAATGATGGTTGTAGATAATCAAACTTGCACTGAATTATTTAAAAGTCATATAATCTTTGATGGTGGCAGTAATACCAGTGGCTTACTCTTTTATATCCATAGATTGCTTGTTGAGAACTGCTTTAATCTGTTTAGGGGATGCCCAGTTTAAATCTTATAGAAATTAAGCTTTTAAGAATTTGATATGATTTTTTAAATTAACAGTGTGGCATTCTTCATCCGGTCAGTATTAAAAATGCTATCAGATAGAACTTTGGTTTTTCATCAAGAATTTTTTTTCACTTGGAAATTAATATTTACAAAGTTAGTTTTTCATACTATAATGCACTAGGTGATGATATATACTATAGTAGATTGTTTTGTGAACTAGGGACTTTTTCTTACCCTTAGCATTTCTTTCTTTCTTTCTTTCTTTCTTTCTTTCTCCCTTCCTTCCTTCCTTCATTCCTTTCCTTTCCTTTCCTATTCTTTCCTTTCCTTTTCTATTCTTTCCTTTCCTTTTCAATTGGAAGAATTATAGAAATATTAATATTATTAGAATTAGCAGCATATCATGCATCTTAATTGTTAGACTTTATATCACCTGTTCAGCAAACCTTAAGGAAGGAATAAATAATTTGTAGCCCATTAGAAGTAAGCCTCTAAAAAGTAAGGCAAATTACAAAGGCAGGTGGTGAATGAAATTCAAAAGCTTCATGAAGATGCATCATCTCTAATCAACAGCAGTTCATTGCCTAAAGGATTAAAGTCAGTATGTCTGCAATAAAAACAAATATTCTGTATAGAACAGCTGATGAAGAAGAAAAAAATCAAATGTATGGCATTTCTTCAATACCTAGTTTTAAAAAATGCATTATAAAGTACAGTAATATCTAGTGATATCCATAAGATCAGAAATACTCACATCGGAGTAATTATATTTCTAAAAGTAGTTCTTATTTTATCTGGGAGGGAAACAAAAGTAATATGAATTTGGAAGGAGATGTGACAGACTAGAAGAGAGCTAGATTATGAGACTGAACATCAACATTCTATTTCCAGTTGTAAAGGATGTGTCCAGCAATCCAGTTCTGTGCAACACTCTTTTAAAAAGCTTGAATGAACTCAACAGGATTCACAAACAAGATTTTATCAAAATTCAGAAACCCAGAAATTGAAAATGAACTACTTACTGGTGTAATTTTTCACATTTGTAGACATAATGCTCTACTCTCTCTATTCTTTACATATCTCTTCAAATGATTTCTGTTTTGTTCTGTTTTTCTGTTTTTAAGAAGGCAACAATTCGTCTGAAATAGGGTTTCCTGCTTCTGCAGGGGTTTGAACTAGAAGACCTCCAAGGTCCCTTCCAACTCTGTTATTCTATTCTCTTATTCTGTTAAAAGGTTACAGGCTTCCAAAGGATCACCCTATGTAAAACTAATTTAAAATGCACCAAAATTGTTCTGGATAATTTGACTATTTTCAGATATGTTTAGATATCAGAAAACCTATGAGTACAAGAAGTTTATAATTTAGCCTAAGGAAGCTGACAATATTTGCCATTTTGACTAACAACTGATCACAGATAATTAATAAATAAGCTTTCCCCCGGATAGTAACTAAGCATTTTATACCACTCAGTTGAAATAAAATCTATCAAAATATCTATTTTATCTATTCACACACAAAAAACAATTGCTAGTTTTTCCTTTCAGAATTAGCAATATGGTACATCTCTATTATCTTTCAACCTTTTAATACTGGCATGCCAGCAATTTTGCATTTGTGTTTCTTTTCTTAATCATCCCAGCAACTGAGACACAAGACAGGCCATAGAAGGGAAGACATTCTTCCCTTCAAGCACAAATTGTTTATCTTGTGATGGTATTTCTCTTTCTAGGGACACTTTACAATTGGCATAGGAATATAAACTTGTAATTGCCAGCCCCTACTTCTAATATAATAGGCCCAAGTGGAGATCTCGATTATTGAGACTCCATTTTTATTTGAAAGATCATAAAAATTCCAGGCACCAAAGTAGCATTCCTTATGAGTGGCATTAGACAATTCAACCCCCCCCTCAAACTCATATGACTCAGTTTCCTCATTCATGTGTTTATATACATTAATTGCAAATTAAAATAATCTGAGTCCTTTGAACTCCTCCCATGTCAGGTCACATTGGCACAAAAAGCATTAATGGAGCATAAATGTTTTAGATCTCAATGTTGCATTGGTGCAGCAGAGTAAGCAGAAACCCCTTGTCTTTCCTGTTCTTTATGCCTATTAGCAATATATTTGCCTTCATTATGTCACATTGTTAGCTCTTAATTGTACAAAATTTGTGGGAAGGCAGAATTAATGATGTCATATGAAGAACATTGTTTGCCAGTAATCTAAGGACTCCAGCTGTTACACTGTAGAGATTAACACCACCATTGAATAGTTAATTAAACAAATATTTTGCCTTATAGTATTCTGCAATTGGAACCAAAGACAGGATGGTACTCTTTTTATTTTATATATGAAGCAGGTGAGCCTTTCATTAACATTAGCAATAGTGGGACAAAATCTTAAAACAACAAATTAGATTAGGATAGGCAGGATAATCCAGGATTTGATGTGGCATACTCCCATTACTCTGATACAAAAGTAATACTTCTGGGTTGAATAGTAATAGTTAGTAGCATACAAAAATAAGTGGGGTTCATTGAGATGCCTAGTTTAAATGTATGCTTAGAATAAGAAATGCAGAACTGGAGTATTCCTAACAGCTAAATAGAAAGAATAAATCAATGAACAATTATCAAAACAGAGCTTCACTGAGGTTTTCAAATTCAGTTGCAAGAAAGTGTGGATTTGTAATAAAAGAAGGAAAAGGGAGCTCTGCATTTTAATATTTTAAGGTGTTTTAGTTGAATTTTTCAGTTGAATGTTTTTAATTATTATTATTGTTATTGTTTTTTAGCTATATTGAATACTGGTCAGAGTCACATGTGTAGCGAGATGGGTGGCTATATATAATTTGCAATAATAAATAAATAATATTTTAAAAATGTAAATAAATAAAATAAACTGGCAAATTCATATAGAAAAGGAAGGAGTGTTTTAGTTACCATTGATGTTACAGAAAATAAAAAGTGCAACATCAAAAATTGTCAAATGGCAAAGCAAAGTTAATGTTGGTGTGTTAGTAGAATTCCAAGATATTCTGTATCCTATCCTGAAGTCTGACTTCTACATCTTAAAAAGCTGGCATTGCAATATGATATCCATTCCCATATTTTCAACAACTATTAACCTAGCAATATTTATGGATTTATGAGTCAAGATGCCTGAATGATACTATGGGAGCTTCTATACTGCTATGTAAAAGTAGTATCCATCTGTTTCTGTGCCAGCCTAAAACTATCTGGCTTGAAATGCCCAGCTCCCATTGGCAATCCTTATTCATAATTCATAGGCAAATGGTTGGCTTTATTTATACTAAGGAAAGAGCTGGTGGATTATACGGCTTTGTTTCCTTCTCCACTAGAAAAAATCAGATGGGGGTAAGAAAATACTTGACAATCATTCTCCTTAATACAATATTAGATTGGAGTTGGAAAGGATGCAAATGTTGACCAATGGTCTAAAATAGACCAGAAGGCTTAGCTATGGTCTAACAGTTGAGTAGATGTACTGAAAGGGTATAATATCAGCTTATAATTGGATTGGTCTTGAATAAAGGTTTGTGCTGTTCTCCAAGAGCACTAAACCCATGTTTGGAAGAAGCAAAACATGACTTTACAGTAGTTCAAAAAAGGATACAACCATGTAAAAATCATGCAACAAGGCAGTTTTCTCCCTCTGCCACTTTAATATACACACACATACACACATACAGACAAAACACTACTGTTGGACAGCTGTTATTCAGATTGACTCAAGAGTTTAAGACAGGGATTGATCTGGGGAAGCAAAATGGCCCTGGAAGCCACTAGAGACAAAAGAATCTGCTAAATTGATCTAAATTTAGCCTAAATTGACCAGGCTGAAGATCACCTCACCACACCACTAGCAGAATGGTCAGTGAATTGACAGAATTGTAAATTTACAGGAAAAGTTATGTGAAGATAAAGAAAAGTCTACTTTAAATCCAGAACAGCTGAATATGAATTAAAGCTGCCTCTGATATGTGCCTGAGACCAGGTGAAATTGACATCATGAATTCAGGGAGCAAAAAAAAATAATATTGTGTTGTGGTTAGGTGCAAGTGAGGAATAGTTCTGTATTGCCTATTCCTGCTCAAGGGAATATGCAGGGTTGGATCTCATGAGTACTTTCGGAGCTGTGGTTTGGGATTTTTTCCCCCACAAACTTGTGAAGTCAAATGGAATGCATCTTCCAAGTTTTTATTGGGATTTCCAGAGTCAATTTGTGGGTTTTAATAACAGGACTGAAACAGGATTTACACCTCCCCAATGGAAGGATATAATTTTTCAGATGCTGGTCAAATGCTCAGGCAGTTGAAAAGGTAGTGTTGCTAACACAACACAGAATTTTATGACAAGTTTGAGAAGTAATAGAAATAAAATTAATTGTCCCAGATTGCCTTGAGAGATTGATAGTTCAAGTGACAATAGTTGATTGGGACTTTTAGTCCTAATTCAAGCCTGCCCCCATAATCTCTGTTTTGACTCTGGCCATTTTCACGCAAGCATATTCAAGAATCTAACTATATGCGTTCACATTTACATGACGTTCATTTAAAAATGCATTCCATCGCATTCCATAAATCGAAAGGTGCATTTATTTTCCAGCTCTTTCAAAAAGCAGAAGTTATGATTCATACTGTATCTGCATTAGTACTAGCCACTATGATGGCTAATCATACAGGTTTAACAAACCCAAGATGGGCTTTTACATACATAAAATTGCATCTTTGGGCATTTCCAGGTCACCAACTTTTTCATCTTTCAAACTCTTTTGGATGTCTTTTAAAATTTAATTGAGACAGTTTAATCTATTATGTATACCATGACTACACAATGAAATGTTCATCTATTTGCCAGGCTAGGGAATTGTGCACCACCTAATCTGCATTTTCCTTTTTTGGCTAATTCTAGAACACTTAAAAAATAAGTAAAATAATGTTCCTTTGCTTACATGGTGGAAGATTCCCATAAAAATTAAGATAAGATTCTGGGTTCCTTTATCAGCCCTAGATTAACCTTTAAGTGAAATCAGCATATGTTTAGCACCAAGATACAGGGGCATACCTGAGATTTTTCCCCCTAGTGATGTGCCCTTCACTGTTTTACTGCCACACTAAACTTTAGTCACTTTTCAACAATTGCCCTAGTCTACCATATATAATCTGCATTGCCAAAAAATTTTCTTTAGAAGGATGAGTGACTAAAAGCTTGCTTTGAACATGTTGTCAGAGTTCTTATTTTTTTCCATCTCATGCAGAAGTGGTATTCAGCCAATTGCACCGGTTCATCCCAACCGGTAGCAGAAATCACTAGTGGGCCCGTCCACCCGTCCCGACTCTATGCTGTCCTATTTAGGCATGTTTCTGAAGCCAGGTGCATGCATGGTGCATGAGCAAAGCCCATGTGCAGAAGGCCGGGCAAAAGCGCAAAGTGAACAGGTGGTCTTGGGGTGAACCAGTGGTAACAAAATGTGAATTCCACTGCTGATCTCATGGCATGAACTTTGTTTCTGTTGAGGGACACCATTGTTTAGCTATGCTTCGGGGATCAGTTGGCCTTAAGCTGGAACAGTAGTAAAGTAGAATGAAGGCTCAGAAGTGGTTTAGAGGAGAACACACAATGCAGCAATCTATTCCCAATTCAAGACCAGCAATTGTCCACTAACTGTCAAGTTTTGTCTGTAAGAATGAAGACAGTTCAGAGGTTATTGCCCCCACCAGAAGATCATGTACTAAGAATGAACTATGCTTTCACCTGGAAAGTCTGTACAATGGTTAGGGTTAGGATTATAATGATTCAGGTTCAAATTCACATTTGGTAATGGAAGTACAGTATACTGGCTTTGAACCAGTCTCAGCAAAACCTACTTTTAATTTCAATGGGAATCTTCCACTACATAACCTATTTTTTAGCAACTACACAAGGATATGACAACCATATGCCAGCAAAGGAATTTATATATAATTCTAATATCTGGATACAATTCTAATCGACAAACATGAAAACCAATAAAAGTCTCAAATATCTTACAACTTTCTTGGCTGCCTATATATAACATGTACTGAAACACCATTGATGTGCTTCAGGGTCCCCCACAAAGAAGAGGGAGTCAAACTATTCTCCAAGGCACCCGAGGGTAGAACAAGAAGCAATGGATGGAAACTAATCAAGGAGAGAAGCAACTTAGAACCGAGGATAAATTTCCTATACAGTTAGAACAATTAATCAGTGGAACAGCTTGCCTCCAGAAGTTATGAATGCCCCAACACTGCAAGTCTTTAAGAAGATGTTGGATAGCCATTTGTCTGGAATGGTATAGGGCAGTGATGGCAAACCTTTTTTGGTTGCCGTGCCAATAGCGGGGGGAGCACGGGGGGGTCATGCGCCAGTGTGCAACACCCATAATGCTATGCGTGCAACTCTGAGTGCATGCGCACAATCAGCAACCCCCATCCCCCCACTTATGCCGTGTTTTTTTTGCCTTCCCCAGGTTCCAGACGCTTTCTAGGAGCCTCGGGAGGGCGAAAACAGCCTCCCCCCAAAGGCCTCAAGAGTTTCCCTGAAGCCTCCGGAGGGCGAAAAATGGCCTCAATAAAAGGCTGAAGTTAGTTGGCCAGTGTGCGCATGTGCACTGGCCAGCTGACAGGGCAAAGCCTCGCGTCCCCTGACAAATGGCTCCGTGTGCCACCTGTGGCACACATGCCATAGGTTTGCCATCACGGGTATAGGGTTTCCTGCCTAGGAAGGGGGTTGGACTAGAAGACATCCGAGGTCCCTTCCAACTCTGCTATTGAATTGTATTGTATTGCTATGGCATTAGGCTTTAAATACTGTTTCTTAAAACTGTTCGAGGTAAAACTAATATCATTTTGAAATCGCCTTGAGATTTCTCTTCTAATTCACTAGAAGAAATCCCAAATCCTTTTTCAGAACTAATAAGAAAAACCTCTAACCACTAGACATAGCTATTAAAGAGTTTTGTTTAAAATTATCTAGATTCACTGGTATACTTTGTGCTTCGCAAAGCCAGTGCAGGAATTATTAGGAGAGGAACTTAAATTAGATTTTTAGTATAATAATGCCCTGAATAAATCTGTGGCCATGTTTCATTCTAAATATCCTACTGATTTGAAATATATTACAGTTCTATTTTCTTTATATCAAAATATGAATGATAGCATGATAGTTTAATGGGATATGTGGATGACCTTAGGGAACACAGAGAAGAGATGCTTCCTAAGAAAAAAATCAGAAAAGAGAGGCAGGAGACCCCCAAGTGGCTTAATAGTCAGCAAAAAGAAACTTAAGAAGAATCCAACCTAATAAATCTGGTGGTAAAAAATATTTTCCATTTGATTTCATTAGAGATCCAGAATAGAAAAATACAGTATTGCATTTTTGCATAGTTAACTTGTGGGAGTCTAAAGAATAAAGAGATAGTGTAGCCACATAATCTTTTATAGAGGAAGTAGATCAATTGAGAACTATTGACTGCAAAATGAAACCTCCTTTTTCAATAGCACTAATATCTCTAAATAACAGATGCTCACAAGGTACAAAGTTGATTTATTTACAAGTATTAACAAACAGTTCTAGCATGTGCTCGCCTGCCTTTCTATATTTAGTTTATAAGTACACACTTTCAATAATATAGTTCAAACTATGGAGAAAATGTTAAAAGAAAAAGCCAGGAATATTATGCTCAAAACTTGAGATAATGATGGAACCAGGATGCAGGAATAATGGGCCGGTGACCTAATCCAGCAGGGCTCTGCTTTTGTTTCATAAAGCCACAATTGAAACTTAGTCAAATGTAGGTACAACTCCAAAGCTCTTGCTTTAAAGCAGTTCACATCATTTCTGTTAAGTGCTTTGATATAAAGACCTTGTGGCTGGGGTGAGGGGGTAGGGTCCAGAAGGGAGGGTGAGCATCTGCCAAGGCTCAATTTTAAGGACCAATGGTTTTGGGAGTTGCACCCGGCTGCCAGGGAGTGAGTAAGCCAAGGGAGCGGGTACATGAACAGGAGGAGAAGGTAATTAAAGAGGGAGGCACTAGCCACAGCAAGTTCCCACAAATGAAGGCCCCGAGGCTGTAGACACCAAACAACAAAGGACCAAGCAATTATTTGGCTCCAGTGGAAGGTGCTGGTCCCAGCAACGAGCTGGTTTTAGCTGGCCACCCTGGGGCAATGCTGAGGTTTGACAGAGAGGGTGGCGGGCATGATCAGGGGGGCAGGGGCGATGGCAATACAGCAAAGCTTGTACCAGTTCATAGTTATTATACAGCAAATACAATTGTATCCCTGTTTTACATGTAGAAAGGGGGATTCACAAATGAAGCCTCCAATGTGTTTATACATACATTACAAGCTTATGATAAAAAAGAAAGAAAATTTAAAAAATATTGTAATGTATTGTGTGCATGTAGCAGTAGGCTCTCCAGGGAATAGGGAATTCAATGTCAGGCTCAAATAATCAGGAACAGGAATTGGGTTAAAAGCACTGAGTTTATTTTTGCCACTTATTCACAAGAATCTGAGCAACTAATTGTCCAAGCGAAACTGGCAGTAGGTAAAGGTCAACAGAATTCATGGGGGGCTAGATTAGAGTCTCTTGTGGCTGCGCAATGACTCCAACCTAATGCCACATTTAACTCCACCCCCAGCTCAGGCTGCTCATTTCCTACAGAAAGTATTATTACTTATTTAAAAAATTCTTACTGTTTTCTTGCATATTGTCAGTTGACTAAATCATTAAAGTTTCCATTCTATACTGTTCTATTCTGCAAACATTAATGAATCAAAAACTCAGAACTATCATATCAGAGTTGCAAAAATATGAGTAATCAGTGGAAGGCAGCAAAGATTTAGAGTGTTCTGTCTTTCTGGG